>NC_042495.1:8664212-8672391 GCF_005508785.2 Acyrthosiphon pisum | reverse complement strand
AATTATTTAATTTGATACATTTTGTCATAATTTGAACTTTAAATGCCTATAAAATGTGCGTCCATGTATGTTTAATATTTTTCAATTGCTATTGTAAAAATATATCAGGAGCCTTGTTTTAAATTTTCACGGTTTTTGGCCAAACAAATAAAATTGTATTTTTATTTGTAGAAAAAAAAAACTAAAAAATTTAAATTTGAAATGTTTCGTAGAAAGATTAAAGATTTTTTATGAAAGATCAAATTATTTTCAAAATTGTATGGTGTATACAAAATACTAATATAAACATTCAGTGAAATTTTCAAATATCTACAGTCATTTGTTTTTTAATTACAACAAAATAAGAAAATCGTTACATGAGAAATCGAGTGAATATCAAATGTAAAAATATGAATTTCAAACGCTCATAAAAATTTAATTTGACTTGCTTGAAGACATTTTTTTTTTTGAAAAAGGTTGAAAAACTTATGAGTAATCTTGTCTTACATTTTAAAATCTTAGATTTATTAAAAAAAATTTTCATGAATTTTTAACTCAAAATAATTTGCAAATTTTCGTCATTTTTACGTATTTTGACAATTACATTTAGCATTGATTATAAATACCTACTAGTATTTATAATCAATGCTATTAGGTAGGCATTAGTACAACAGTAGGTAGGTTAAAATCATTTTTGCAAAAAAAATGACATCTGAAAATGTCATTGTGTATTTGTGTGTATAAAATATATTAATATAGGTAGGTACTCTAAAAGTTTCATATACCCACGAATAATATTTTTAAATTACAACAAAATAACTAAAATCGTTATTATTGGTTTTAATATGTTATTAAAAATATGCTATAGAAATTCTAGGGGGGCAAAGCATCCCCAGCCCTACCCCCCTATTTGCGCCTATGAACATTATTGTCGTTTTATAATTCTTTTTTTAGTGCACTTTTGCTATTTTTAGAGCATTTAAATCCGAGCCTGCAGTTAACATTTGATTTTAATATTTCGAAATACTTTAAAAAATATAGGTACCTATATACTACCTTCCTACTGCTTTAGAATACGAAAAAATGTGTTTTAACTTGAAAAAAATGTAAAGAAAATATGGTGATTGCCAATGACCCAATACAATCATCATTAAGATCGGTCGCTTCAAGTAGGTGCAACTAAATAAATAGTTGTATACAAGTTGACTATGTTACCTACCTATACTAATTATTATTATTAGTAGTGTGTAAAATGTACATAAGTAAAAATAATCCATCTATCTGTCACATTAATTATATCTACTCTAAATGTTGTTTATGATTTATGATTTAAAGTACAATAAATATAACAAACAAATTAATATTACCTCTAATAAATTTTAATTTAAAAAACATCTATCACCTGTTGATTATAGTGATTGGTGAGTACCCAAAACTTAAAAATAAAGTCTTAAAAATTTAAGTTGTAATACTATAATAGTACCCTATAGGGTAGTAGATTTTTTTTCACCAATAGTGGATCGGCTGGGTTTTACAGTACTTACCTATAAACTATTTGTGAGAATTCTCATTTTAATTTTTCAATCCTTATCTATAAATGTTTAACTACTATAATTTGTACATTTTAAATGTCATGAATTTTATCAAAATGTTAAGTAGGTACTTATAAAAAAAAATCGTGTCTATGTATCTTTCTTATTTCTCTGCAACTGCTATTATTATTAATTAAGTACTTATGAGGGACTTTGTATTCAATTGTCAAGCTTTTTGACAGCAAATATTTTTTTAACAAAAATAATTTTAAAAAATAGGTGATAAAACTCAAAATGTTCTTGTGCAAATAAATAGCACAAAAAGAATCACAATATTTCAAAAATTTAATGGTGAATAAAAATTATAAATCAATTATTTATTTGCACTAAAATCACTAATATAAATTAATTGTAATACTGAAATCATACATCTAAGGCTACCTATTTTTTTAGAGTTACGATAAAAAACAAAATATTATATTTGAATTCAAATATAATATTCAATTCAATATGATAACACATTGCACGGTCATATTATTATCCTTTCACCAAGAAATTCGGCACCCGTTTCGTTATTTTGACCCGGGTGTTGGTGAGTTGCGGCCCGATCCCTAAATTAAGTACGAATTGCGGCCACATTTTATTTATCACTTCATATAAGCCTATCAGCGTTACCCAGAAGACACCACGAGGAGGTTGACTTAGTCGTTTCCCAAAAATTTGTTTTTTTTTCATTATTTATGTAAAAATAGCAACATTTATGGTAAAATTATTTTTTTTAGATTATTGGTTGGGCAAAAACTTAAAACTTAATGATTTAACGAAATCAAATTGCTCTATTTCTTTTTGTGCTAGCTTTGTCATCTATTGTCTTATAAATGTTTCTTTTTCAAATACCTATTTTCTTCGTTTTTAGGGTTCCGTAAAACGGGACCCTATTACTAAGGCTCCGCTGTCCGTCCGTCCGTCTGTCACCAGGCTGTATCTCATGAACCATGAAAGTTAGAAAGTTGAAATTTTCACAGATTATGTATTTCTGTTACCACTATAACAACAAATACTAAAAATTCTGGAATATATAATAGGTATAAGCAGTGTTGCCGACATGTTTATAGCCGATAGTGGTACGGAACCCTTCGTGCGCGAGTCCGACTCGCACTTGGCCGGTTTTTATTCCATTGCTTCTACATTTGATATACGTTTCTGATTGGATTTCTACTAACACATCAATAAAATTATAGATGTTAGGATGACTAGAGTAGAACTATGACTTTAGGTGTGAATGAAAACTTCCACAGCCGTTAGTGGTACGGTTACATCTAGCAGAAAACTGTGCCCAAATATTTGGGGGAAACATGGCATCCAGGGATATATAGTTTTCAAAAACATAGTCGGTAAATTGTACAACCCGATCATCTTTAGCGGGCAGTAATGCTAGAAAGTCATCCGTGAAACAATCAATGACGTTGTCAGAATCCAAAAATGGCAAACCAAAAAAAAATGTTAATAATAACTTAGATAGATACTGCCGATACTGCCGGCACAAAATAAATAAACTTCCCGGGCCGTAATTAACTTAGTGATAAAATATGACCGGGCCGCAATTCACCGGTCTCCAACACGTTAATGACATGTCGGGCCGCAACTCACCTGTGGTCTTTCGACCATTCATGATCAACTGACAACCACAATTTACAATTACAATAAATTATCCACATATTATTATAACGATTATTTAATTTATTATGATATTTACATTTAATAAAATGAATATCCCAATTGCATTGTATGTTTGTCCTTTGTCTGTACCGAATGTCAGTAATCGGTTCCAAAGACGTCCAAAGTTCAACAATTTCTCAAAATTTCACTATTTAGCCATACAATTATGGTAATAAATTAATAAAAAAGGAATTTTTATACTTTATTATTTATTTGAAAAATCCAAATTATAAAAAATATTTTCTCAGGTGATGCATTTGAACCGTTATATTAATAGATCCAGAGGAAGACCGCGTAAGTCCTTCTTTGAAGAAATCTTCCGTCGAATGGGTTGTACCTCTTGGCTCTTACCAAAGTCTCAAGAGGATGGCATATGAGTATATGACAGACATGATTGGCTACAACAACAAGGCTTGGCCTGTAGGTACCTACTATATTGTTTGCCGGAAACATCTCATTTATATTTTACTATAGCCTATAGGTATTATTAAGTTTAATACTAATATAGGTACTATATAATATAGTATTGTAATTAACTTATGTGGTTACCTACCGTATTACGGGTGTGATTAGATTCGTAAATCATAGTTTAAATAAGCAATAGCTTAAAAATAATCTTGTACCTATCAAATCATTTTTTTCAACTTACTATAAATCATGTGCACTTCAATACACATAAAAAACGTATCATCGTAAAATCAATATATTCATGCATGCATCGCTCCGCTCATAATTTAAAATATATATATTATTTGAAAATACCTATATATATATAACGACAATGATTATGTACTAGGTATGTATTACGTAGGTACTTTACTCGTCGTGTTTTTTTATAGGCGTGTTCTAACAGATTTACAGATGCTGTAATATGGAGTATAGGTATATATATACCTAAATCATTATATAATCGACCTAAGTATATTGTATATAATCAATTGCAGGAATAAATATCCACGGTGTACGTACTACAATCGTGAATTATGATTATTGTTAGTTTCTTTTTAATTTATTTAAAAAAATAAATACCAATTTCTCCGAAATGGCCACCGGAAGTTACACTTTTCCAAGTACCTTAGACATGAACGAATTGCCCATAGTGCGCTTCAAACTAAACACGCCGCCTTTGAGATGCATTATTGAAGGTAGGTACCTCCTAATCTAACCCATAAGTATTATTTCAGTATATTTTGCTTATTAATTATTATTTAATTCACATTTTAATATTCAAGTTTTGTTCTTTCGTCAATGCCTACTAAAACTTATAAGTTATAAGACTACAATAAAAGTGGTCACTGATCAGATTTTCTTTACATAAGAACATCTCATTAGAATTAAATACTTATATTTTAACATCAATAACTTTTTTCATTTATTGTCTATTAAATAAATATTATGATTAGATATGTGTATTAACTAGGTAGATAATTTAGTAATTTTATTTATTAAAAATAACAACTGGAGGATGGATTTATGGGCGGTGGTCGTTTGTGTGACTATCATTTATACCGTTTAGGCGAGTGAATATTTATATTTACCCTAGTTAAGTAAAAACTTGGTGACTTTGATGCGAACTTTTTAAAAATAGGGTTGATTATTAATTATTTCTATTAGGTATGTATTTTGTACATGACTTTATTTTTTCAATATATAAATTAATTTCCTATAAACCTCTTCATAGTTCATACTTATAATAATAATAATAATACTTGTGCATGGACAAGCCCGGATTAAGGGGGCAGGGGGGGGGGGGCATGGTCCCCGGGCCTTGAAAGTTAGAATTTATTTAGGGGCCTCTAATTTGTCCATTACAAGCTATGTAACACTAAATAAATCACCTAAAAAAAAATCGATGATTATTTAGCAAGAAAAAAAGCTTGTAAATTATAATTTGTAAATAAAGTGATACATTAATACATTATTCATTATTTATTGCTATGTGCCTATATATCTAATATGTTTTAAATGAGGCCCTTGTACGAAAAAAAAAATATGAAATAATATACAATGTGTTCCAGGGTGAAGTGACCGGCCAACGTCATATGAAAGTATACCAAAAATGATGAAGAAATATCCTTTAAAGATTGAATCTAACTTTTATTTTTTTAGTTATGAGCAATTAACTTCTTTTTATCAAAACCATGCGTATCACGCATTTGTTTATGTATCTTAAAAACTTCTCAACATTTTGACGTAATTCTATTTTTATTTTAAAGCTATTTAATTGTTCTATCAACTGACATACGCGATTAAACCAGAAATGCGCTAATTATTTTTATTGAATTTAAAAAAAGAGAAAAAAGTTGGCGAAAATTAGTATTTTTAAAAGGAAATTGTACATTATTCCAAATAATTTATTATTAACTATGAGTTTTTGTTTTTTGTATTATAACAACTAAAATTTACCAAATAGTATAAAATTAAACGAATGACGACCAATTAACCGACTCAATCCTAGGACAACTAAGATTGTGACAATTAACAGGAATATATTATGAAAACCAAACTTTCAAGGTATTCTAGGTATATTAATGTTATTCAGTATAATTTAGCAGAATAATACAAAAAAAAACACATACCAAGTAATCAATTATTTGGAATAATACACAATTTCCTAAAAAAATGCTAATTTTTGCCAACTTTTTTCTACTTTTTTAATTTAATAAAAATAATTAGTACATTCCTAGTTCAATTGCGAATTTTGGAGTGTTGATATGACAATTAAATAGCTTTAAAATAAAAAAAATACATAAAAATGTTAAAAACTATTGAAAATACATAAACGAATGCGTGATATGTATGATTTTGATAAAAAAAAGTTTGCCCATAACTTAAAAAATAAAAATGTTAGACCCAATCTTTAAAGGCTATTTCTTTATCATTTTTTGTATACTTTTATATGACATCGGCTGGTCACTTCAGCCCGGAACACATTATATACATTAATATTTTTTTTTTCGTACAAGGGCTTCATTTAAAACTTTGGCCCCTGGGCCTCAAAATGTCTTAATCCGGGCTTGTGCATGGACAATTCCCACATAAATTATAATTTAATATAATAACCGATGAAAATTTCAGCAAAATCAACTTAAAAATAATCATTTAGCCATTTAGGTATCTACTAAATGTTCAAACCTTAAGTATTGAAATCAACAATTCATTTTGGTATTAAAACATTTAAACTTTTTGTATGTTTACTTTGGATCATAAGAATAACTTTTTCCATGCATTGATCAGAAAATGCATATTTATAGTGGTCGAATACAAAAAACAATGTACACAATTTACCTATTTTAAAGTAAAATGTTGATAAGTGTATACCTATCCGAATTTGTTTTAAAGTTGCTAGTAGGTTCTAAATAACAAAATAGTAGGTAGGTATTCTTGTAAAAGATACTTTTTAAAAGTATTCAAATACCGATATAAATATTTATTTAACCCTCCACAGGCAAGGCTATAAATCCCAACAGATCAGACAAGGGCGGTCACGGGTGACCAATGTAATTTTATATTAGAAATAATCAAACTTTTTTATAAATTCTCTTTATTTTTACTTATCATAATTAATACTAATATGCATAATAAAGTATAATCAATGGTAATATATATTTGTAACAAAATAAAAAAAACAACTTGTATTTTAAGTATTTTTCGATAGGTACTAGGTATCAAGCTTTTTATAAAATATTTAAAAAAATATATATAAATCAACTGAACCGATTTTGCATGTCTTACCCTTCTTACGTACATTAATTGTACCCATAGAGCATTTTAGACCTTCTCATTTGGTGGAACTTAAAAACACTCATCTGTTTTCTTTATCAAATTATTTGAATTTTCGGTTGAGTATAATTCACAGAAAAAAAAATATTATATTCACAGTTTTATTTTTATTTTACGTACCTACAATCAAAATAGGTCTTTTTATCATAAAAAACCGTCCATTTCGTATATCTTATAATTTATTTATTCTGCAATCACAGGGCACCTCAAAGAATAAACTATCAAAAGTAATAGGTATGAGGTATCTACCTAACTATAATAATTTTTAGGTAAGTATTAAATCTTAACCCGTACCATTTACGAATATGGTATACGTGTACTATAATATAAATATGGTTTGCTAATAACGAACCTATAAGATTTCCCCAAGAAGTAGTTGGAAATATTAGAATAATTATATTACAAAAATACAAATTTATATAAGTGTCATCTAGCCCCAAGTCCTAATAACGGCTAAACATAGCTAATAAGTTATTAAGACATCAATAGTCCTATATAAAATTAAAATTATAGATATCCATATTAATATAGGTAATATCATACATTCAAACATTTTTAAAATATCGATTTATTATATTTTTTTGGAGTAAATTAATACGAAACGTCAATATAACTTTTATCGAAGTACTCTTTTTGGAAATTCTCAGATATAAGTAAATCTAATATTATTTACTATCCATATAATTTTCATATTTTTTCCATACATTTAACTCGTACCTATTAATTTTTAATTTTTATTTGTCAGGCTTTTCTGTTACACCATAATCTTGTATGTACAGTGCTCGACTTGGGGGGGGACGCAGGGGGACGGAGTACCCCAACTAATTTTTCAGACATTTTAACGTACCCCTACTCTCATTTTGAAGAGGCACGCGCGGGACGCTGCATCATTCTGCATTTTTATCAAAATGCACGTGATCAAATCATAATTTTTCTTACCATAGATTTAATAAATATTTAGATATTTTGTACTATTATTTAATCAATTACGTTTAAAATATTATTATTTAAGATAATAAAGAACAAACCTATGATAAATTATGGAACTATTTAAATAAATAGGTAGTAAAATGAATTGTTTTTATTTAATTACTTTTGAGTTTTGTTATTATATTTTATAAGGTTGTAACAAAAAATATACAGTATATTTTTTATGTGATTTTTTA
>NC_042495.1:8661095-8664162 GCF_005508785.2 Acyrthosiphon pisum | reverse complement strand
CACGGCTCAGTAACATTTAATAAGTGATATGGGGACGCTCATTTTTTTAAAGTAACAGAGTCCCCCTACTTTAATTTTGCCAAGTCGAGCACTGTGTATGTATAATTATTAAATAACTATATCCATAGAACCAAGCCTGATGAGGGTAAGTGGGAATTCTCTCGAACCTGGCATTTTTATGAGGGCTCGGAAATTTGGGACTATTCAATTTTTTTAACTAAAGAAACAATTAACAATAAGAATTTGATGAACAAAAATAAAAAATAACTCCTAACAGTTACGTGACAATGTTAATGGCAATAGTGGTCAAAAGTATAGTATGGCACTCAAAGTATTACACTCGGGCCCCGACCTTGCCTATACATTATATATAATATATAATTACTCACATTATACTTATTATTTTCATTATATCTATAATAATAATTCATATGAGACGTTTAGATAAAATACATGGCACTTTACTGTTTTTTTTTAATTATTGTTTGGGCCAAATACCAAGTTATTTGACGAAAAAGCTGAAAAATGCTTGATGTTTGCTTCATACAAAGTAGAAACTACATAAAGTACCGTAAACAAAAGTTTGTGGGCAGGTACCTATGTTAATAAAATTAAAATGTACAAATAATTTCCTATCTTAAGAGGATGCTTCACCCGCATTTGTTGTATCCGTCTTACACACGTATGACATAGCAAAAACTATTTTGCGTGGGAAAGAACCGAGAAGGCTTCAGTCATAACTAAGAAACGAAATTTTCACTACGCATAAAGGAGAACTTTGGCTGTGCAATATCGTTTTTATTTTTTTGATATCACTTATACGAAAAAAAGTTCTTATTGTTTCAAAATCTATTGTTATTTGTGTTTTTTAAACTTTAATAATTTTTTTTGAAATTCCGATAACGGAAAAATATAGACGATATTGAACAGCCAGAGTTGTCTTTTTTATGTGGTGAAAATTTCGTTTCTTAATTATGATTTTACCTATCCTTCTCAGTTCTTTACCGCGCAAAACAGTTTTTGCTATGCCGTACGCTATGTGTAAGACGGAGACAACAAATGCGGCCATGCGGGTGAAATGACGTGATGAAACGTCCTCTTAACGAAAATGATAAAGTATAACTGTATAAGTAATGTATATGAAATTTAAATACAATGCATGTCTAGTATTTAATGATACAAGACATTTTTTTGAAAATATATGATTAAATCTATGTATAGTTAGAGAATCATGTCATTAAAAATGCAAAATGTTACGTTGATTTCAGCCATATTACCTGAGTTATTAGACAACTTTGAAAATGCAAGTGTAGAAGTAGTTCAATGTCCAGATTTAACCCAACCACCGTTTAACTTGACTTCTGAAGGTGAATATAAAATATTAACTTACTTATATATACCTATATTAAGTGTATTATCCATGAAGTATAATGTGTAGGTGAATATTTTATTAATGCGTACCTATAGGACTATGTGGCGACGAAAACGTATTTGACATCGGCGACGTCACCAATTTACTGCCTTCGTTAAAGCGAGAAAAATTGTATAACGTCAAAGATTTAAAACAGATTACTGGATCCGATCCTTTGTTCATCATCGGAGCTTGTGCTGGACCATATCCGTTTTTCGGAGCTGACAGCGAGGCGAGTATATCTATCACTATATATATAGATTGATTCATCACCAAGCGCATGATCGTCTTTCTTTTGTCTTTTAATATACCCTAATATCCTATCTAATGTATTTAGTTTTTAACATTTTTGTCATACGTTTAAGTAGCATCATTTTTACTATTACATCGTGTATATAGTAGGTAATTAATTACATACCTACTTACATAATTAAAAATTCAGGCGTGTGTTTCTGAATTATTAAACATTATGTAGGTATAATATTATATAACATACAAGGATAATAATCCTTAGTAATTGTTTCACATAAAATATATGTAAATGTAATATTCAGTTAGATGTAGATGCTGTAGGTACTAGATACTTAATACTTATTATACTATTTACTCATATAGTCATATAGCTATATAGGTACCTACAATTTTTACAAAGATAAAATTTTAATATATTGATACTAATTAATAATTACCTAGGTACCTGCATATCTACTATAAAGTCTAAAATGTTCAATATCATTATTTATTAGCCGAAAAATTGACTTTTATCCTTAGTTTTTAAAGTGCATAATAATTTAGAAACTACACTTGATTGGATTTTTTTTATATAGGTAGGTACATCAATATTTCTAAAAATACACATGTGCTTGACAGTTAACAGTAAAAATGTGGTTCTCATATGAAAAAAGTTCTTATCGAGACAGAACAATCTTTAAAATCTAATTATTTAAGAAACTGGTGTTTATGTATTTAGGTACCTACTTAAAAATCAAAATTTGAATAAATGTATTATCAAAGAAAAAAGTGGGCGAGCATGTTTAGTGCATAACCCAGTATAAATATACTTATTATAAACAAATATCAAAAGGTAGACAAATATCACCACTACTTGTAAAATACTTTATCTAATATAGGTACATAATTATATAATATACCTACCATTTTATATGGTATACTACGTAATGGTGTGAAACACCAAACACCATTAGCCATTAGGTACCGTATTTATATTTTATTCTTCTGATATATATTTACATTTTACATAAGTTATAATATATACATATATATTTTATACCTTTCGGCTTTATTCATTGTGTTATATATCATAGAGCCATATATAGGTATCCCTATTTTCTAATCGTTCGGCTTACCAGATATAAGTATAGGCCAAACTAATCTCATTTCATCGCTTGCTCCATGTATTGCTATTTGCTACCATGTCCATAGGCGCAAATTGAGGGGGGGGGTTATATTTTGTGGTGATTAGTTCTTACTATATTCACTACTCAGTATTCAGCACTCGGTGTCTTACTATCGTAGTATCGTCTGTCATTAGTCATTATCATTATTATTCACTATACAGTATATACTCTATTATAACTAGTTATGGCTATATATAATTAGTGGGCATCGTTCGTGCTTGTGTTGTCGTGCAATAGG
>NC_042495.1:8651879-8661045 GCF_005508785.2 Acyrthosiphon pisum | reverse complement strand
CCCCCCACCGAAGACATATGACATACAATTTTCAAATTCTATATTGCAATGGTCTGCTTGCCTTTAATATATTCAGCCCCCCCCCCCCCAAGTCAAAAGTTGAAATTGCACCTATGACCACGTCATCGGTGAATAGTAAAAGATATATTATTCATATTTTATTTCAATATACGTTATATTGTACTCAATATAACTGAGTGTCTTCACTCTTTAGTTTTGTTTGACATAAAAATCCCCTCTATATCCCCGTTTGGTATTAATCTGTCATTTCGGATATAACGTAATACCTAAGTAAAACGTATATACCAGTGAATAGTGATAGACAAGTGAATAGTAATATACTTATATACTACGTATAACAGTACCATACAAATGCATTTATGATTTATCTAAAGTTTTAATTTAGTTGGGTGATTTAGGTGATTGAAATTTCAAACTATATTAATAATAAAACTATTAATACCTACCTATATAATATTTTCGTTGTGATGCTATATTGACATATTATTATGAAATGTGAACAGAAAAATATTTAAGTACCTATCATTATTATTAAGTTAAATAAACTAGACTACTAAAGCTTGTTTTAAGTATAAGTATGGAAAAAAAAGTACCTACTCATATATTATTTTATAACGTACATATTATACATACTATTTGTATAGCATAGTATACATAATTATAATTTATAATACCTATTATAGTGCGTGGAAAATGTTAAAATGACTGGTGACCGTGTGGAAAACGGAACACATGTTCACATGACAAAGTCCGATGATGTCCCGGAGTGTTTCCATAAGTCGTTACCCGACGACGAAATGAGGTTTTCAATGATGGCCAATTTTTTCACTAGTAATGGCTTTAAAGGAGAGGTAAGTTATAAGTACAAAATTGAAAATATATATAGGTATTTACTATTTGGTTATAAATCTTACTTATAAAAGTTATAATCAAAGTAGAAACTAGAAACTACCGCTGCTATTACGTCATATAAGTTGATAAGAAATTTACTTTAGTAAATCTATTTTTAATTATTAAAAAAAATTAAACACATTAACATACGATAGGTACAAGGCCGTAGCTAGGCACTGGTAAGAGGGCAATTGCCAATTATACGAAAGGTGCAATTTTATCGAGTAGCAGTCTCAATTTAAATATGATAATTTACAAAAAAAAAATAAAAATCCGTCGTTGATTTGTATGAAAATGATATAGATGGTCCTGAATTATTTTTTTTAAATAAAAGGATTTTTTTTAGTCTGTTATTATTATTTAATTATAATACATAATAACGCAATTTTTATAATGATAAAAAATATTTATATTATAAAATAAATATATAAGTATAACGTATGGTACAGAGCGTTTTAGATTAGAATGATACGATGAATGTATTGATTTTACAATGATGTGTGTTTCTTTTTTTTTGTGTGTGTAATCGAGGTTTGGGGCAGTAAAACTGCTACGATTTTCTTCAACAGTATCTTTTTTGATGAGAAATTAAATCTAGTAGGTGAATTCGGGAGGCCAAATTTTAAAATTATCAATAGTTTTCAAAAGCACCGGGAAAAAAAACATAAAAATTAAGGAAAAACGAAAATTTTAAGTGACAAAATTCACTTTGGCTTTTGGTGTAACTCTAAAACAAATGATCGTACATACATGAAATTTTCACTGTAGGTTTATATTAGCCTTTTCTATACATAAAAAATTTTCAAAATATTTTGTCTTGTTTTGAGCTGTTTACGGATATACTCAGTTTCGAACTTTTTTAGGTTTTTTTTCTATTAATGTCAATAAAATTTTATTTGTTGTGTAAAAAGCTTGCAAATTTAATACAAAGCTCCTACTATATTGTTACAATGAGATTTAAAAAATATTAAAAATCCTTAGTCACAGTTTTTTTTATAAGCATTTAAAGTTCAAATCTTGACAAAATAAAGAAAAATCACGAAAATTAGCAAATTATTTTGAGTTAAGAATTCATAAAAATTTTTCTTTTTAAATCTAAGATTTAAAAATGTAATACAAGATTCCTCATACGTTTTTCTACCTTTATCAAAAAAAAAATGTCTACAAGTAAATCAAATTAATTTTTTATGAGAGTTTGAAATTCATATTTTTACAACATTGCATATTCATTCGATTTCTCATGTAGTGGTTTTGTTATTTTATTGTTATTCAAAAACGAATAACTGTAGATACATGAAAATGTCATTGAATATTTATATTCTCATTTTCTATACACCATCATATTTTGACTCTTTTTGAGCTGTTTACGGGCATTGTTAGTTTTCAATTATTTTGGTTTTATTTTCTATAATTGCCAATAAAATTTTGTTTATTGGGTAAAAAGCATGAAAATTTAATGTAAGGCTCCTGATATATTGTTACAATATCAGTTGAAAAATATTAAAAATACATAGGCACAATTTTTTTTTTAAAGCATTTAAAGTTCAAATTTGACAAAATTTATCAAATTTAAAATTAAATAATTATTTTGTAGATAAAAATGTATAAAATGTTCAACATTTATAGCTAAGGATTGAAAATTTAAAACATGGTTCCACGTAAATAGGTAAATATATAAATGACTATGACTTTATTCACAATAATATCATCAAATATAGGCTATCTAACCGTTTTTCTTATACAATAATATTATATCATTGAATTCAAATTTAACACCACCCATAACAATGACCCACTTGTAACCTACTGTACAGCAGATCGACATCCACTTGCCCACTTTTTTTAAAAATAATGATCATGGTAATAAAAAAAAGGTTGAGGGGCGCCGGCGCGCAAATTTGTTTTTCTACCAGGGGCGCTACTGGTTCTCGCTACGGCCCTGGATAGGTACCTATAATATATTATATATATCTGGCATGTGCCCATATTACCTATACAGTGAGAAAATTAATTAAGGTCACTTATCTATGGCCTAAAGGTAAAAATAAATAACCTCAGAGACTTGAAATTGTCACAGAATAATGATATTAGTATTTACTAGACATAAAATAATTTTAAAAATATTTTGGCTCTTTTACTGATATTAATAGGTATTTTTTTGCAATGTTGTTAAAAACGTTTAGGCTTGGTCAAAATGCTTAAAATTTAGTACAATATCTCACAAAAGTTGTTCTCCTATATCTATTTAAAAATATTAAAAATAAATAATCATGATTTTTTAGTTAAACATTTGAAATTCAAATTTGGACTTAAGGTTATGTTAAAATTTAAAATTTCGTTAAAAACGAATTATGCATAAATTTAAATTTGAGCTTATTCTAACTTGTCTAATTTTATAAATAGAAAAAAAAACTTTTTATACTAAAACAGTTTAAAAAAATTAATTTATCCGAAAATGTAAAAAAAATAGGTGTTTCCATTTAAAAAAGTAAGTTCTATTTCGTATGCGCATACCAAAAGTATTAAAAATTTAAATTTTCTACTCAATATACTAGTTACGCATTCCTGATTGTGTCATTCTGTGATTGGATAATATACCGCCCTTGTTTCTAAAAAAAATGATTTTGTTAAAGGTTATCTGATGGTTAAAAAAAAGTCATAGCTAGTTTAAATAAAGTACCTTTAACATGTATAATAATTTCAAGTAGATATAACATTAACCTAACCTTAAAATCAGTTGGGTTATAGGCTCTCAACTCTTAAGTATTATTGTCACATAACTTGATTGATTCGTACGATGACAAAAAAGTTTGGATTTTTTATATTTATTTCATCTTCAAATACTATTTGTATTATACCTACCTATTTGATACAACGGATGTGGTGGCCCAATAATATATTAGTTTATTTTACTTTATTATGATAAAATATATTGTCAATTGTTATTATATTACAAATTAAACCTATATACCTACAGTGGGATCTTGATAACTCGAACGTCTTGAAGCGAATTTACTATAACCCGAAAGAATGTTTTGACCCCTGCATTCCAATATATAGGTAGTAGGTACATACATTTTTATCTATAATTAATTAATAAAAATATAATTTTTGACAACTCAATTTTTTTTTTTTGTGATCGACCGTGATTCAAGTTATTGAGGTTTGACTACTATAAGTAGTTGAAATAACCCAGCTTCGCACTTGTTGAGTTTTTTTGTGTTAACTATACCTGATACCAGATATGGATTTAAAATAAATTGTTAGGTAGGTATATTATAAATATATAAATATACCGTCAATTGAGGTGACTTGAAACTACGAGGTAAGATGTAACAATTTGGTTTTTGTTTAAACGTTTCAAAATACCTATCTATCAGGGTATTTAATATAATTTAATTGTACCTCCATTAAAAATATGTTTTTCATATTTATGACCATAAATGTTATCTTCAACCATGCGATTGGTCTAATCATTACCTTCGAAAAAAATAGCCAAACATTTTTCATGATCACAGCAATTTTATCATTTCTTTCAAAAGTGCTTTAGATTTTAGTGATAGATGTCGAGTTTAGTTATATTTTATATACATTTAAGGATATTTTAATAGAAGAATATTGTAATTAGAAGTTTAAAAACATTTTTTCCTAATTGTATAGCTTTAGTTTTATTTTTTAAAAAATCTAAAGGTGACTTGTAACATCATAAAAACGCATAAAATGCAGTTTAGCTTCTAAGCGATTTTTTTTTTTTTTTTTTTTAATGTGTGTTTTTGCATGCTTAATTTGATGATATTTTCAAAAAAAGTTCCTCTTACTTCATTTGGTAATTATGGTAAAAAACTTCAATTGCTTATTTTTTTACTAACATTAAAAGTAAGTATAAGATAGCTAAATTTTGATTTCACTAGGTACCTAATATTTTAAGCATGTAAACATTTAAAAATATTTTGTTACAAGTCAACTCTAATGTTTTTGAACTTAATTTTACGTTGAATTTTCATAGTTGTTACAAGTCACCTAAAAATTGAGGTGACATGTAACACGTATTTTTATTTTTTTTAAGCAAGTTTTTATCAAAAATTGAAGGTTTTATTCTATTCAATAGATGTATGCGGAAATAAATATAATTTTTGTAGCCCAGTGCGATTTTTTTTAAGCTCATTATACTAATAAGTATGTCAAAATCGTTTCAAGTCACCTCGATTGACGGTAACTTAAATTAACCAGGGGCCCTCATTTAGTCTAAACGAAAAATTCTTAATATGCGCCTTCGACTGCTTCGACCTATTCTCAAATCAAAACTGCCAATTCATACAAAATGTATACTGAACAAGCCTCTACTGACACCCATTTGGGCGTATGGTGTACACATTTGGGGATGTGCCAAACTTTCTCAAGTTCGCACCATTCAAGCCTTTCTATCTATCACTATTCGACTATAATAGCCTCGGCACTTTGGTATATAACAAACGAAACCTTACATAAATACCTAAAAATTGCAACAGTTGCCCAACTATTAAAAAAAAATATATAGCCAAACTATATTATAAAAAGTTTCACTCAAAACCACAACCACCGACCCTTTAGTCTCCCACCTATCGGCTATCATCACGTACTCTTCCTGGCAACCCACCATGCTGCCTAAAGAGGCGTTGGTGCAGAGACCTGAATATTATGTTAAAATGGTTAGATTAAGAAATTACTCTGGAGGGTTCCATCGATGGGTGACTTCCTTCATAAGTTCATCATGTGCTTCTTACGCTTTTACTTATTGTATATATAATTAATTACAGATTGTAAATTTTCTTAGTAAAAAAAAAAAAGGTATAATATTAAATATTAATATATTATATAAATGTATAAATATAACTTAAATAAATTACAATATAACCGTTTCTCTATATAGATACGAGTACGATGACACGATAATATGATATATTATGTAAATTGTATAAGATAACCTTAGTAATTTTAAATTTTATTACAAGTATATTTTTTAGGTTTTGAAAATCGTGTGCGAAGTAAGAAAAGGACCGCTAAGTTATAGCACGTGCATTAAAGAAGCATTAGTAAAGCATTTTGGCAATGAAATAATTGGTATGTGTAAATGTGTAATGTGTAAACATTTATTGATCCTACTATAATAAATAATAAATACTGCATTTCCTAGAAATATATATTTTTACTGCTATATTAGAATACTAGATGTATACTTACAACTTAGTACCTTCGAATGTTTGAATATTATGAAATCGTTTTATTGTTTGTTACATAAATTAATACAGCGTTGGGTGGAGTAATACTCATCGAAAATGGAAAAGTGAAGGTTCACGTCATTAAACCGAGCTTGACGAAAATACCAATAAAATCAGAAAAAGAGTTGGGCAATTTGTTACATTTCATTGAATTATCTCCACCGTTGGTGGGTGTCGGATGCATAGTCTCTCATGATCCCGTAATTTCAAAAATTATTTTGATAAGCATACCTACTATGTGGCTGAGCTAAATATTTTTCCCATTTTTTTAGGGATTGAATTTAAGACTTCAACATTTCCACCTGTATACTGATCACAATCAAGGAGGACACTACTACAACGATACGGAACCGGAAACCATAAAATATACTGGTTATTTTGGTGTTTCCAAGCAGTTTACTAAAATTGATTGAATTCAAACGTTATTCTGTATATACTATAAATATAAATCCAGTAAACCAGGTACCTTCTTCATTTTTGTTTTAAACTACAACACTTCTTGTTATTCATTATAGTTTTTAATAATATGTTTATATTATTTAAAATATTTACCTTAAACAGGCACGGATCCAGAGCAAAGATCTGGGGGGGGGGGAGGGGAGGTTACAAACATTTTTTTACAACACAAATACAATATTAAATAACAAAATAAAATTCAAACGTCTTTTCATATTGTCGCTTTTTCCAAAATGGTAAATTATTAGGTCAACGTTGATGTAAATTTCCCTATGAAAATTGGAGAAATAATATTTCTGGGGGGGGGAGGGGGAGGCTGGGCCCTTAGTCCCTCCTTGATCCATTCCTGACCTTAAGCCTACAGGTATTAAAATTTAGTATGTATAATATATAGAGCAGGGGTCACCAACTAATTTCTATACATAGGTCCGTTCCGTTTTGAAAATTACCAAACTTCCAACAGCCCAAAACACATTTAAATACCCAATGACTTTTTTTACGCATTAACAATTAATATCAATCATACTAAATTGTAATAAAACGTACTTTGGAAATTCTTAAATATTGTTTTTTTTTGATATACAACAACGCAGCGGCACGATCGTCTAACTTTACTAACGTACCTATCAGTCAACTTCTCGGAGTTATTTTTTGCACCAAAAACGTGTCAGTCGGTGACCCCTGTTATAGAGTATATGACAAGGACGATAACAACTAAAACTTACCCTACTACTGGAGGGCCAAATTTCAATACTGAAAATTGCCGGTGGAATTATATTGCCTAACTCAACGTTTTTAAAAAAAAATCAAAATATTCCCAATATTTTTAACAATTTTTTTTTAAGTGTGGGGAGGGGGGTTGGTGGGGGTTCGGCCATTAAGACTATCCTGCCACACATCCAATTCTCCAGCCTTCCCACCTCAATCGAGGTCTCCCCAGTGGTCTTTTACCACAGTGGTCATTTTATATATCAAAATATGCAAAAATATGCATTTAATTTTTTATAAGATAAACACTAAAATATAGTTAATTATTAAAATACATCAATGATAGGCTGTTTGTCTTAAAATAATATAATTTAGAAATAAAATTTATATTAGACAAAAAACCAAGTTTTACGAAATATACTATAAAACAAGCATTCTTTACATTCTTATAATCAAAATATGCAATAATATTAATTTTATTCAATATATGTAATAATATGCATTTTATTCAAAATATGCAAAAACATGCAAAATAAAAATACCACCATTTATCTCATCATGACGTGATTCGTGGACATTACTGACAAAATCAATAATCAGAAGTAGCAAAAAAAACATGCTGTTGCATATAAATCCTAGCCCTGTTTATAACTCATAAACTACTCGCCCCAAATTCGATTGTCATGTATCAAAATACTAAGAAAAATATTCTGCTTTGGAATATAAAATTAAAACCCAATGTTGTCATTCAAAAAAGTAATAAACTTAAAAAAATATAATTTTTTAAGAAAAACGTTATTTATTTATAAGCGACTTGAAACTAAGTAAAAAAATTTACACTTTTTGAAATAGTGAGTGTTCAATAATAAAAGAATCACCCGGTATATATAGGTATAATACTTCAAATTTTTAATGATTTCTCATGTAGCGATTTTCTTATTTTGTTGTTATTGTACAACGTAGATTTCTAACTGTATAAAGATACATGAAAATTTCATTGAATGTTTATATTCTCATTTTCTATACACCGTAAAATTTTGAAAATATTATGACTTGTTTTGAGCTGTTTATGGACAATTTCAATTTTCAAATTTTTTAGTTTTTTTTCTATAAATATTAATAAAAATTTTATTTGTTGGGTAAAAAATAGATAATATTTAATACAAGGCTCCTGACCTGATAAATAGCACTTTACAAACCTGTTAATAAATTGTTATATTAAATGTACCTACCATAGTTATTATTTTTGAACATAAGTATATATTCACAAAAAGAGTAGATACACTTTATGAACAAAGCCACAGCAGTCCTCACTAGGATTTTGGAAAGGGCCGAATAGTATTTTTGAAAATTACTTGCGGGTCTCATGCAGTAAACAAATTTAAATTTGTCCATAATATTAACCAAAGTCATGTTTTTTTTCCCCAGGACCCGGGTGGCTTGGTGTAAATAGATTCCTAGTTTCTTGGTACATTTTGAATGAAAATAATTGTAAATTATAAAAGTTAAAAAAATATTTTTTATAGGTTACCTATAAGTAGAGCGCGGATTCCTATGCAATTGCATATTTTTTTCTTTTTAATATTTTTGGATTTTTGTCAGTTATCTCCACGAATCATCATAATTTGAAGCTAATGGTGAAATTTTTTTTTGCATATTTCTGCATATTTAAAGGTTATTGCATATTTTTGCATATTTTGGCAAAATTAAAAATTTATTGCATATTTAAGCGAAAATTTAAAAAAATGTATAAAATAATATTTTGTCAAGTAGAAAAATTAAAACTAAATTTTATAGTCACTAAATATAATTTATATATATTATATTTATTT
>NC_042495.1:8628814-8651680 GCF_005508785.2 Acyrthosiphon pisum | reverse complement strand
AAATATCGCGTGGGAACTAAACTGCATTTGTTCCCAAATTTCAATGAACAAATTGTTCCTTATAACACGGAACTCTTTGATATAGAAAGTTGCATAATTATGTTGTATCTGTGGATTCATCATATTGACATGACCTATTATTATATTGATTAAGATCTACTGAAAGTATATTTTTTCTTTTAGGATCGAATAATGTAAAAAAATTATTTAATATTAATAATAAACATACTTATATAAATAAAAAAATTAAAGTGTTAAGTTATCTAAAATGAGTGTTTCACATTAAATTTCTAAATAATTTTAAAATGTATTGACATTTTACTGTTGATGCAGAAGCGTGTCGTTGCATATATCAAGACTCCGTGGTTAAGTCTAAGCTTCACCTACTAAGCTTTTATAAATTTCATGTGAAAAATGCCATTTAACACTAACAGGTTAATCCAAAATATATGTATTTAATAACTGAATCTACTAAATGACAAATGCATAAGAATAATTAATAAATTCTAACAAGGGGATCGACTTAGAAATCGTCCAAGATCGACCGTTTGGCCACTCCTGGTGTAGACGGTGTTGAGGCATGCGTATCCAGCCCTCCATTGTTAGTTAAGCTGAGAACAGGACTCATCATTGTCGACACTGCTCGTTTCAACTTACTAGGAGTTTTATTAAAGCACAAAGCCCGTCCAACTTTAATACGTGTTCTGTTTGCAAACCTGTAAAACAAATGGAATTGTTAATATACATATAGATATCAATTTCATAGAATCAACATTTATTAAGATTAATAATTTACTTGAAAGCTTTCTCAAAAGTACCAATAGTAAATTCACTTGTATCAATGTCCAATTGCTGAGAATCCAATGATGTTAATATATTACCCTAAATTTAATAAAATTATATATAATATTGAATAAATTTCTTTAAACACGTCTCTCTTAACCTCTTGAGTACTCACAGAACACACAGTGTTGGCAACTTGTTGCGATTGTAACGTCACCCCTTCACATATCGGCTATCGCTACTATCACTCCTTAGATGTCGTTCTGTTTATATTAACGAAGTCTCGGAGACTCGACCTAGGTGTGTAGATTTTAATACTTACATTATGTAAGTTACATACGATGTATTGATTGCTTTGAATTCCATTTCATCTCTTCTCTCCCATGCTGCATGAAACCAAGAAGATCCAATATAACCAGGATTTCATGTAAATATTCATATTGGGATTCAACACTACAATGCGTCAATGCATAACAAGACAATAAATGAGTAGTCTTGTAATTAATGCTTTCTCGAAAACTACCACCCATCCAACGGATCAAGCTCAGAAGACGTGCCTGAACGATAAAAAAAATACATAAAATATCAATTAATTGATTACATTAATAAATTATATGACAAATTACAAATACCATTTCATCTCTCTTTTGAATTTCTGTGACACTGACAATAGCGCCAACAAGTGCATTGCAATAACAATGGCGATTAATGCCCTGTAAACCATTAAGGATTTTAGCCAATTCCAACGAGGCTGGACGCCCAGGTTTCTAAATAAATGTTAAATGAATAATTGGTTTTGAATACATCTAAAATCATGAATAAAACATAATATTTTAACTTAACATACATGGTGGTGACCAGGATATCCTTTTTTTCCAATAAATTTACATCCGATAGGTTTTCAAAATATTTAATAAATACATTTAATTTCTAAAAATAAAAATTAATTATTGTACTTGCTGTTTAAAAACTCGAAAAATTGAAATTGAACAAATCCTTCATTTTCTAAACATCAATAACTCTAAATCTAAAAAACAAATTAACACAATATCACAGCTCGATATCACAATATAATCCCTCGACAGTGACTACCCGAGTATCGGAAATCGTCACTCCGCTCCGCAAATCGAAAATTTTCCCCGACTTGCTATTCAAAACCACCTCAAGTAGGTAAACAAGGACAAAACAGTTATGAATATAATATAATTAATAATCTCCATTTGTCATCAAAACTACTGTAGATAATAATATTATAACAAGATAAAATAACTTAGTTAATTAAGAAGCGACAATCCAATACGAAAACGTAGGAAAGCAAAGTATACAGCGTTTCGCGCATGCATGCGTATACGTTAATACGTAAAATCGTAAACTTTGGATAATGATTTGCGAGAATTAAACATTTGAAGTTTAGTATTCAATGCTTTAAAACGAACATTTGGGGGGGGGGGGGGGGAACTAAGCTGCATTTATACCGTATGGCGTATTTTATTTTATTGGCTCGAGTGTAGAATGTTGGATTTTAGTATGTAAAATACGGTTTTAGTGCGGTCCGAACTAAATTTGCTAAGCCCTTTCACACGATCAAATAATTTGTCAAATATTGGACGTTTGTCAAACGTACATCAAATATTTGACAAATTATTTGATTGTGTAAACGGGGCTTTGAAGGGTCACATGTAGCCCGCGGACCGCGTATTGGGATTTGGTTGCCGCTGCGACAAGGGGTCGTAATTCGATATTCTAGCATTGAAAAAACTCCGATCAGCCGCCGCACCCGACTCCGTCGGCCGCAGATGGACCCACCGACTGCTGCCCGACGTATCTCGATGGCTATCGAAGCCAACAATGGACCTTACGTACCACCTGACTCAGGCCCTAACCGCTCACGGCTGCTTCAGGAGCTACCTGACAAGGTTCAATCGGGCAGACGACGGTTACTGTACATACTGCATGTGTCCGGACGACACTGCAGAACACACGCTGTTCGCATGCCCGAGGTGGGAAGACGAACACGCCACCATGGTGAGGATACTCCGTCGCGCCCCGCACGCCGGCGACGTCGAGGATATTCTCTGCGGCCCCCTCGCCGACGAATTGCCAGACGAATCGGCAGCGCGGCTCAGAATAGTCGACCAGGCGAAAATCACACGACGTGAGTTCATAACCATGGTCGAATCGATTATGACCACCAAGGAAGCAGATGAAAGGGAGGATCAGCTGCACCGCTGACGACGAAGAACGGCCCGAAGACGCTCTTCGCAGCCGCAACAGCGACACGTCGGAGGTGTCACCGACCACCGTTCTTCATCCACCCCACCTGTGACACCACGGGAGGGAAAAGACCATACCGGAAGTGGAAGGACGTACGAGACTCCAGAGCGGCGGATTCCGGTCGGCTTGCCAAGACGGGCACGCAAGACTCAAAAGCGAAGGCGACGATTAACGCCCGAACGCAAACTGAATGCAAAATGTATAAAATGTTATGTTATGAGGGGGTAAGTCGGGGTATTGTCCCGTCTACCCCCCTCCGCATGTATAAATATTTGATTGCTCAATAAACGATGGCGGCGTCGCGGAAGTATTGCGAAAGCATTTCCCGCGGCGCCGTCGGTTCAAAACGAAAAAAAAAAAAAAAAGCATTGAAAAAACTAGAGAAAAAAGTGCCCCCCCCCCAAAAAAAAAATATTTGGCTACGGCACTGGACTGTAAACTAACATAAAATAAAAGTCAGTCGTTTACTTAAAAGGATGCTACCCATGCATTTGTTGTCTACTTGTCTCCGTCTTACACACGCACGACATCGCAAATTTTCGTTCACTAGTTTCAATAGTGGGCTGTTAGTTTTGATATTAGAGTGATTTGACCTATTATCAATTTTGTAGATAATAACATTTTCTGTGCTTAAGCGTTGCTAAGGCACTATAAGTATATTATAGTGCTCTAGCGTTGCTGCGTTGGCTTTTATTCGATACTTTAATTTTCAAGTGAGATTTAAGCATTTTTAATTTTTGATATTTCACATTGGTACCCATATCTTGCTTGAAAATTTCGAAAAATCGGGAACGCTTAAGCACAGATAATGTTCTTTCCTAAAAGTTTTATAATAAGTTAATTCACTTTAGTATCAAAACTAACAGCACACTATTGAAACTATAGTAAACGACAATTTGCTATGAAATGCATGTGTAAGACGGACACAAAAATGTATGTATAGCGTCCTCTCAAGAAAAGTGCCAGACGTATATTACAGAAAGAATATAAAACAGTACAAACCGTGACAGCGCAGAACAAGCATGAGGTGAAAAGATGACCAGACCAGACGTCCTGACGACCTTGTGGCGGGGCGACCAGGTGGTCGTGTGGTGGTGAATAAACAAGACTACAAGAGACGAGCGCTGCGCTGCACAATACACATAGAAAAATAATTGTAGTGTATGTGCTTGCACTGTACAACCGATTACTTTTGTAAGAGGTTATGTTACTTTTAAGAAACACTTTTTGGTTAAATATTGTCTAATGGATTACTCCAGTCTTTAACTATACAATAGAAATATTATAATGTAACTTTCATGTTTTGTACACATTAAATTTCTTTTAATTATAATGTTGTGTTGCCGTTTATTAATGTGGACCTTGACATTACAATAATAATAATAGTAATTATGCGTGAGACACTGAGACACCCAGGCCATATTAATATGGTTTAAGAAAAAAATGCCATGTTGGTTGCTGGCATTGAATTGGAAACGACATGGTCGGCGTTGGTTGGGCCGTTGGGGGATGGCTCCCGAAAGGTTCCATCATAAATAAAAATACTGGTTTCCCAATGTTTTCAGCGCTACCGCCATAGATAATAATTATGGTCACCGCTGTATAGTGTTATCACCATAGATATGAAGATGTTTATTATCTATGGTTATCACCTGATAACCGAATTCAAAATTCAACGAACTAAGATATCTGTATATATAATATATATGTCATAGATTTCTATAATATAATTCTATATAATTAGTCTAGATGTCTGTGATCTAAGTTCGTGCATTAAACTATATGACGTGTGGATTATCACCACGATTCAAATTTATAATATATTTTAGCCCACAACCTTTATGTTGAAAAAGTGGCGTCATCCTATGGTCTATGGTAGTCTATGGTAGTTGGCAATTTAGTTTATTATCTATATCTGTGGTATGTAGTATACTATCTTAAATCTTACTTCCACATAAAATATCTTACAGCGTTTTCCATTCGACTGCCGTTAGTAACTTAGTTGCACCTTGCGCGTACAGCGGCCCAATATTATAACACCCAAAATCGAAGACCGTGGATTTAATATATCTATGAGTGACTATGACTGTGGTCTGCACTCTGCACTCTAGACTGCAACTTAGTGTTTACCGGTATTTATTTTAGACCAACAATTCCACAATGTCGGCAGCGAACGGAACCGGACAGAACAACTACAACAACAATAATTGCGATTTCAAAGAGGAACTTGTGAAAATGCAAAGTGAGTACGTGCGTAAACTCGTTATAACCAGGTCCATTAAGAGTATTTAGACATCTAGTTAAGACGTTTGTCGTAATTAGTACTACGACAAAAACCTACAGTATATTACTTAGGTATAGGTTTACATTCTTATTTTTAAGAAAAATGTAATGAGTCACTGTTATGTGTATACTCCCCTAAATCAGAGTGTATGTAACACAAATAACATAGGGTTAGTAAATAAACAAGTTGGTTAAAGTTAAAATAACAAATGGTGATTTTATATTAGTTATTTTACACTTTGATAATATTAAATTAAAACTTTTTTCAGGTGTCTCAAGTTTGGAATCAGAGTTGTCAAATGTTAATATTTACTTGGAAAAAATATATTCTTCTGATTTAGATGTATTATTATCTATTCAGGTAAAATAAGTTTTAGTTGTCTCACTAATATTTCTTTATGATGTATATTATAAATAAATAACGATAAGTACCATTTTTACTTTTAGAAATTAAATGTATCTATTAAATACTTAGAAAATCTATCAGATGTAAATTTATTGGAAAAAAATGATATACTGGTCACCACCCTTTTTGAAGAACTTGCAGTCAAACGACCATGTTTCAAGTATGTTAAGTTAAAATATTATATTTTATTCATGTTTTTAGATGTATTCAAAACCAATTATTCATTTAACGTTTATTTAGGATTCTTGGGCGTCCAGCCTTGTTGGAATTGGCTAAAAGTCCCAATGGTTTACAGGGCATTAATCGCCATCGTTATTGCAATGTACTTGTTGGCGCTATTGTCAGTGTCACAGGAATTCAAAAGAGAGATGAAATGGTAATTGTAATAATAATTGTACAAATTATATGTAATATAATTTATTTGGAACTCGTGTCGTATGCTATCTACCTGTACTTAGATCGCGTTATATGTTATCTACCTTTCGGGTGATATCTACTTTGTACGGAGACCACGATTAAAGATATTTAATCATGACGGAGACTAATATTGCAGGTATAACCGTATAATTATAAACATCAATAATACACACTAGTACACTACACTCTACAGCCTATACTTTACAGTTTACACATATCATAGCATAATTATTTTTTGTTAAATCAAAATGGAACATTTTATTGACTTTTATAGACATGTTATTTACAATGACGAATCTTGCACTATTTTTTTAAAACAACGTAGTGTTTTACCCACTGCTAAAGTATGCCAAAAAGTTAATTCAAATAATGAAGTATGTGAAGGGGCTCTTAAGGAGTATATGAAGAACACTCGCAAACATGATGGAGAAGGTAAAGTTATTAAAGAAAAGTGTTTACGTTGTCAGAAGAAAGGATGCCAAACATTTCAGTCCATCAGAAAACAAAATAAATTCTTTACTTATGTTGACGTAAACGGAATAAACAACAGTGGTCTAAGTTTGTGTCACATAGTGGAGTTAGTTTGGTATTGGTGTGATGAAGTGAACGTAACAAATACTGCAAAATGGACCGGCAGAACAAGACATCCTGTTACAGATTGGCATAGGCGCAAATAAGGGGGGGGCTTTAGAGGCTAAGCCCCCTCAAACATGTCCATAGCCCTCCCAAACATTTCCTTCATTTTGTTTTAAGCTTATTCAATATTATCAAAGTAAGGCCCTATTAGCCCTATTAGCCCCCCCCCAAATCTCAAATGCTATTTGCGCCTATGCAGATTGGTTTAATTTATGCCGAGATGTTTGCGTTGATCAATTTGAACGCCGTTCAAAAATGGGAGGCACCGGTGTAATGGTCCAATTGACGATTCCTTATTCCAAGGGAAGCGTTTAATTATCACCGAGGACATCTGTGTGTAGGCAATCGTACACCTGCTACTGTACTCGTACTTCACCCGTCTCATCTGATGTTGAATCTGATAGTTCTGATGACTCTGAACCTATTTACAAAAATTATGGGTTACGAGTACAGGGTCCATGGAAAAAAGTTCTTTAATGTAATAATGCCCAGATACCCAGACGACGCCTACAATCTATATATTGCAGGGTGGAAAATTGTAGATAACATACAACGCCAACACACAATTGTGGTAGATACATTTTTCAAGTAGATAGCATACGACGCGAGATCCATTTATTTTAATTTATTTATGTAATCAATTAATTGATATTTTATGTATTTTTTATCGTTCAGGCACGTCTTCTGAGCTTGATCCGTTGGATGGGTGGTAGTTTTCGAGAAAGTATTAATTACAAGACTACTCATTTAGTGTCTGGTTATGCATGTAGTGTTAAATCCCAATATGCGTATTTACATGAAATCCCGGTTATTGGATCTTCTTGGCTTCATGCAGCGTGGGAGAGACGAGATGAAATAGAATTCAAAGCAAACAATACATCGTTTGTAAGTATTTAAATCTATGAAAGCAAAACATGTTTTGTTTAAATTTGTCTACAGTTTTATAAAAAATATTATTAATGTCAAAAAAAAATTTTAGTTTTCAGAACACAAGCTAAAACCATTCCATGGAGCCAAAATATGTTTTATAGGGTTCACGGAAGAAGAACAATCACATATGGTTGAAGTTTTGTTACATAATGGAGGAACTCCAATAAGCAATGAAAATGATACAGAATGTACTCATCTGGTAAATATTATTTGAATATTTTTATTTTGCATTGGTAAATTATAATTTATGTACTTGTGATGTTTTAAATTGTTAAGGTAACAAAATAATGTACATATTTTATAGTGATGCACAACGATATATTTTCGGTTATCGATATCTGTTCATTGATATCGATATCATATCGCGATTTCGAAAAACAAACAATATCGATATTGACAAACGATATATCGATATCATTTATTTTTATATATAATAGGTTCTTTTTTTGAAATTAATATTTCTTACATTAAAAAAGTGTAAATAAAAAGTATAAAAAAAGTTTTCATACTATATTATTAATTATTATAAACAAAAATTTAAAAATTAAAATTGAATTAAAATTACAGGTACATTATTTATTTTTCATCTACAGTGGGTACCTTAGAGTGTTATATAATCGCTTCCTGAAAATATGCAAACATTTAAAATTATTAAGCATTTAGCTAAAAAATATAATTTTTCATTAATAGTTTTCATACCATTACGTTTTCTGATATATTTTTTTCTTTTAAATATGAATTCAAAAAAAGTAATTGATTGACTCTGTCTGGTGATAACCGATTTCTTCTTTTGGTAATGACTTGACCAGCTTCACTAAACAACCGTTCGCAAGGAACACTTGTTGCTATTCCACTTAAATATTTTTTTGCCATCTGTGAAACTACAGGATATTTTTTCTCGTTGTATTTCCACAATAATAATGGGTCTTGGTTATGACTTATTTTATCTGTCATACTTTTATATTTATGTAACTCTTTTCCTTCGTCTTCGTCACTGTCGGCTATAAGAGATCGTATTTTTTTTGCAGGTGGTTCCACTGGTTCGTCTTCATCAGAATTTATTTCTGTTAATGGAATCTCTTCGTATTTTTCAAATTCATTTTCCAATTGTTCCCAGACTAAAGTTTTTTGGTCCTCCGATAAAAATTTATGTTCGTGGTATCTAGGATCAAGAGCTGAAGATTTTGACTGTATAATGCTCATCTGATCTTTTCTTTTCTTCAAATCGTTTAAGATGGTAAATTTTATCGTCTTAACAAAATTTGATTCATTTTCTTTTTTTTGCATGCAATTTAAAAGACTCTTTATTTATCGATTGGCAATTGACGCAGTTACATATTTTTCACCTCCTAGTGTTTCAGTAACTGATTGAAACGGTTCTAACACTTTCACCAAATCATTCATATTCTTAAATTCATCAGATGTTATAAACCACTTGTCCGTTTTTCTATTTTTAGATATTACGTTATTAATTGAAACTCAGTGTTATAAAATACTTTTAATCATTAAACACGTAGAATTCCATCTAGTTATACAGTCTTGAATTAGCTTACTTTTATCTTCCATACATCTTTCTTGTTCCTTATCTAATTCATGTTGTGATGACGAACTTCGATTAAAATGACCAACAATTGCTCGTAACTTGCTTGTTAATGTTTTAACTAAATTATTTTGGAGCCCGGCATTTACAGACAATTTAATAGAATGTGCAGTACATCTAATTAAATTATCCTGACCTATGTCATTAATAGCTTTCACTATATTAGCCGCATTGTCACTGACAATAGCACACACTTTATTTTCAATTTGCCAATTTACAGATTTATTACAGATTTTATATTATTAGAAATATTTTCCGAAGTATGCGATTCTGGTACCTCAACTGTTTCCAAAATTCTATTTCTTAATTTCCAATTATCCAAAAAATGGCAGGTTACACCCAAGTAACTATTATTTGCCACAGAAGTCCAAAAGTCAACAGTTAAACACACATTAGGTATATATTTCAAAACCTTTTTTAAATTCTCCCTTTCAACTATTGCCATTTGGTCAGTTTGTCTTGTTATAGTGATTCTACATGGGACAATATATTCTGGCACAGCTATATGCATAAGTTCACGAAATCCTTCACCTTCTACGATACTAAGTGGTTTTAAATCTTTAATGACAAATGTCATTATACTTTTAGTGAGCTCTTTACTACAAACCCCCTTTATAGATAATTTTGATGTTCTTACTTTAAAATAATTTTGAATATCACTCGATGCACTAGATGTTTTTGACACGCTGCATTGTTGTAAATGTAATTTTAAATTACTAGTATTACCACTGTACGCAATAATAGACTTGCACTCGCGACAGTGAACTTGTTTTTTATTTAATATTGTACCATTATTATAATATATTTGAAAGCCAAAATATTTCCATATGGCACTACAACCTCCGGGTAATGGTACTATCTTAATAGAACTCATAATTTTTATTTAATTATTTAACTTATTAATTATAACTATTGACAAATCAATTATTATTAATTTAACTTATTAATTATTTAACTCAACGTAGACGACGGAAAAAACGAGACTAATTGTAAAAATCCAGCAGTCACAGCTATATACGTCTATTGTAAGAGTTTTATCGTATTGCTTATCGTTGGTGTTTAATCGTTCTTAGACATTGATTTACTGTCAAAACTTATATAAATATAAAATAAAAATTTCAAATGGCAAGGAATTGATATCAATTTTCGATATCGATAAAATATTGGATATTTACCTGCGATGTATTTCAATAATGAATATTATTTTAGTCATATCGATATCGGTAAAATTGGTCTGATATCGAATTACGACATCATTGTGCATCACTAATATTTAAATTTGTTACTCATGATTGGTAAAAATTTTACCTCTTATTAATATATAAAACTCCAGTGAGAGTATATAGATTCTGAATTTGATCTAAAGCACACCTCTATGGCATAAACATAGGTAAAACTTATGATTTTGCTTTAAATGTTTGAATTTGTATTTATAAAAACTTAGCTTTTGGTGTACACAAGACAACTAACCTTAATATTGTGCATAGACCCCGCATATTACGAAAACATGCAAAATAATAATGGGATTTACCAACAAATTTTCGCCTATTTATTTTTAATTTTACAGGACAAGGCTAATTTTTTTATTTACATTTTGTGTGTGTTGGTGTAATGTTTTTTCTGTTTGCATGTCAGGTTACAAAGAAAAGTTCTAGTCCTTAATTGACCGAGATCTAATACCGTATTGGCTTCTAAAAATTTAATTCAAGCATTTGATAATGATAATTCAAGTCTTAATATTCAAAAGGAACACTGAGTGTAGTAGATGGTGAAAATGTGTCTCATAAAACCAAGAAGATTCGCCATCATTTAAACATCCGAATCCTATGTTAGCACGTTTGGATCAAACCGATCAAACTTTGGTTAAAATTTTTGACATTTATTAAAAGAATATTAAAAATGGCTGATTGTTTAACATAATATGCATTATTTTATCATTAAAAATATCAATTTATAAAATTACGGAGTAAATACAAACTTCCCCCCCCCCCGAACATTCCCCCCCCCCATTTTTTTTTTAAAGTTTGGAATATAATGTAATGCATACAAAAAAGATTAATAATAAACAAAGTTTCACACATTTATTCTAAACACTTGCTATATGTTTATTGTATATTATAATATGTATATTAAAAATTATATTCATTAACTCAATTTTTATTTTATTTCCCTTGGGTTTCTAATAGTAAGCATTTGAGTTACTGCAATATGATTCATAGCTCTGTTTATCACTAACATAATATAAAGATTAACATTGCATCATTATCAATTATCATAAATGCTTAGTTTTTATATCATAAGCATTATTTATAATTTTTAGCTTACTATTAACCACAGTGTTTATTATACATTTTAAGTTTTAATTAACTATAAATTCATATATTTAATTTGCATATTATGTATAATATATGGCACATTAAATATATTAGCTATTTAATGGAAAATCATAAAAGATGATTTCCTTCTAAGAATTGGTTAAAACACTTAGATAACTTACAATCTCAACCAAATTTTGTCCCCAGATAAAAAATAGTCCGCTTTTTAATACTTATTGGATATGATTAGTGATGGTTTTCGTGTTTGTTTGTATGGATTGATGCTTTGAAATTTGAGTTTTTATTAATTCAGTTTAGTACCAAAACCCCTTTGCCCTCCACAGGGGACGCGCCTGCATTATGATAAGTGTATACAATTTAAAAAAAATAATAAAATTGTTTTAGATAAAATTTTTTTAAAGAATTATGAGAATTAAAATTTTGTTAACAAAAATGAAACTTAATAAAAGAAATTTATTGTATGTTGGTATCCATAACAAAGTTGACTTTAAAAAATATTAGTTCTATCCAAAATATTCATGGTTGAAAAAAGTGTGTATTTTTGAGTTTATTGGAAGAGGCAAAGAGAGAACATTTTGTTAGTTAAATTTTGAGATAAAAGTTTAAAAAAACTTAAAATATTATGGATAAATTAAAGAAACTTGATTCTATTTAACAAGTTTTTTACTTTTCTTTGTTGTTTAATTTAGTACCAACTAAAAAAAAAAAAAATTATCCCTCTAATAATGAAAAAATTCATTTTTGATAGTCAGAATATTTATTTTGTTATTTATAACAATTTTTTTTTTTTTTAGGTTGTTAATGAATCTTCATTAGATTCGATTCCTTCAGTGAAAAAGAATAATGCTGAAATCCTGAAAGAAGCATGGTTCTGGATATCTGTACAATACCAGAGTTGCGCCTTAACAAAAGAATATTTATTAAGCAATGTAAGAACTTATTTTAATATTTCTCAATATGTAATTTGTTTTATACTTATGCAACTTCAATTGGTTTAGGTAAATGTGACCAACACACCTATTTCTGCTCATGTAATGTCATCTACGTTGACATTAAATTCTTCTCGTTCACGTAAAAGAAAAAGGCATTTAGACAATTTGGGTTCTTTGCTAAGGTCCAGTCCAACACCTGTGGCAACTATTCGTGAAACATCGCCAACAAATAGTTCAAGGCCATCAAAACGACGGTCATCAGCTGCCAACACCCTTGACGGCCTGAGGTTGTCATGTGGATCATTTTTAAATTTCACAAACAGCCCAGATCATCCATCACCTTTGAAACTCCCAAGAGGTAAGGGTTTTTGAATAATATTATGATAACAGTGTATTGTATTTAGATTAAATGTATCATTTCCAGATCAAGATTTAGTTATAAAAGATAAACCATTTAGTCCACGATATCAAGTTTTCTCTGAATTATTACAGACTGAGATTAACTATGTGGGGGTGTTAAACACAATAATTACTGTGAGAATTTTTTCTTAATTCATAATCTATATTATTATTTTTTTTTTTTCATATTTAATTCTACCAAAGTAATTTCTTTTCTTCATTCAACCTAATTATTCACGTTTTCATTTTGTTCATAGGTGTACAAAGAACCATTAGAAGAAATTATAGACAAAAAAGACTGTTTGCTAAATAATACTGAAATTAAAATTATATTTGGAAATGTTTTACCTATTTATCAAGTACATCGAGAGATGTTAGAAGAGCTCAAATGCCTTGCTACATTGTGGCAAGAAGATAGTAGTATAGGAAATGTTTTCCTTAAATATGTAATACTACACATTTGACAGTGGATTTTGAAATTAAAATACATTTTTTAATTTTTTAATTATGTTGCAGTCCAGTGAGTTAATGAAAGCTTATCCACCGTTTGTAAATTTTTTTGAAAAAACAAGAGAGATGTTGTTACAGTGTGATCAAACAAAACCTCTTTTTCATGCTTTCCTTAAGGTCGGTCAGTTAAGGCCTGAATGTTGCCGACAGAGTCTACAAGAACTTCTCATTCGACCCGTGCAACGCTTACCCAGTATTAGCCTCCTGTTAAATGGTGAGTCTTGTGAAGTGGTTCAAATTGTTATAACATAGAACATCAGAACCGTGCACTTAAGTCCAACAATTAAATACTTTTACAGATATATTGAAACATACTGACAAGAATAACCCTGATCACCAAGCTCTTATATCAGCCTTAGCCAGTATACGAGAAGTAATGACTCACATAAATGAAGACAAAAGAAAGACCGAAGGTCAAGTTGTACTTTTTGATATATTTAATGATATCGATAATTGTCCTGTGAGTATACCATTAATTGTATTTTTATGGATAATACTCTGATTTGTGTATAAAATTGTTTTGTATTACTTCAATATAAAGTATGACTATTTCAACAACTATCATATTTTGTTTTTAGCCTCATTTAGTTTCTTCACATCGAAGTTTTATCACAAAATGTGATGTGGTTGAGCAAAGTGATAACCTTAGTGGTCATGGGGATCATCTAACAATATTTGTTTTTTCAGATGTTGTTGAAGTAAGTAGTTTATATTAACTGTTCATAAAGTAAATAAAAAACTGATGATTGTTATTCCCCAGGTCTGTAAAAAAAAAAAATCATGTAATGGAAAGAGTACAAAAGAACCGAATTCTGGTTCACACAAATTTAATGGCGGTGCCAAATCTTATAAACATATCAAATTGATGCCGTTAAATATAATTAAACAAGTTATAGATATTAAAGAGACTGAAGGTAAGAAAAAACAGTGAAGAACTGCTACTATTTTAGTGATCAGTTTTTTTCTCATTCTATCTTTCTATATATATTGCATTACGGAAAATATATGCATTATTTTGATCTATGACCCTTTTTAAATTTTATAGCTTGTACGATTACTCCTTTTATACCTAAATATCTGTGTTCACAATAAGTCTGAGCCCGATAGTATTCGATACAACATACACATGTCTTTTCTTGAACGATCGTTTTATCTACATGTATCTACACTAAAATTTGTTTCTGAATAATGTTGAATGTTTATGAAATATTCGTATGCGCATGTATAAATACGTACAAGCTATGAAATCTAAGAATGGTCATGGTTCAAAATAATGCATATATTTTCCAAAAAAAAACATAAGAAACATAGATAATCCCTTATTCCTATACTATATGGGTTAAAGTAGCAACTCTAGCCTGCGCTGGCCAATTAATCGTGCGACTCATTTCGGTACATTATCAGAAGCGGAGTATGGTCTCCTTATTTTAGTCTTCATGCAATTAACGTTAGGAAAAGCCACTTTTTGTATAGTATTACCCCAGCATAATATCATTAAAAATAATATTAAAAGGACGCCACACGGGTATTTGTTTTCCCTGTCTTACAAACGTATAAATTGGCAAATTTTACGTTCACAATAACACATTTTACTCTGTAATTTCTAAAATTACAATGAATTTACCTCTTATAAAATTTAAAGATAAGAATATTATCTAAGGCATCTCGAATGGTTTTATTGAAATTTTCCATGTTGTACGTTTGTACAACGGAGACAACAAATGTCTGTATGGCATTCTCTTAAGTGTGGTAGTTATGAGTTATTATTAAACCATAGTAGCTAGTTAAAAATCAAAGTTTAATGCGCCCTGTTGAAAATTATTCACTTACTAACGAAAAAAAATGTAATAAAATTAGACTACTCTACAATGTGTGAGAGTTTTTACTGCGTGTTTTGAACAAAAAATCATGCTTTTTATTTTTGGTTTGCGGTGTCATTGACATGATGCCGTAAGAGCATACGTAAATAGCCTGGTACCGGCATACAACCACACTCACACATTCACCATTGACGACTAACACAAATGCCATGGTTGGCGGCAACAAAATTGCCTATTGCCTAAACATTGCCCTTTATCTTTGTCTTTAACACACAAGCAGGCCAATAATAATACTATAGATGATAATCCTATAAATATTTTAATTTAATTATTCTTTTTTTCAGACTGTCATAATACATTTTCGTTATTAATTATTGACAATCATGACTTTAAAGAAATATTGTATAAGTTTACTATGACTGGAAGTAATAGCGGTGACAATCATAAAAAAATATTTTTAAAAAATTTATCGCAACAAGTTGCCAACACTGTGTGTTCTGTGAGTACTCAAGAGGTTAAGAGAGACGTGTTTAAAGAAATTTATTCAATATTATATATAATTTTATTAAATTTAGGGTAATATATTAACATCATTGGATTCTCAGCAATTGGACATTGATACAAGTGAAATTACTATTGGTACTTTTGAGAAAGCTTTCAAGTAAATTATTAATCTTAATAAATGTTGATTCTATGAAATTGATATCTATATGTATATTAACAATTCCATTTGTTTTACAGGTTTGCAAACAGAACACGTATTAAAGTTGGACGGGCATTGAGCTTTAATAAAACTCCTAGTAAGTTGAAACGAGCAGTGTCGACAATGATGAGTCCTGTTCTCAGCTTAACTTACAATGAAGAGCTGGGTACGCACCCCCTAACACCGTCTACACAATCAGCAAATATGCACTTAGCATCTTGCACCAATTTAAATGTGAGCCCATTAAATGAGCATAACAGTAGACATAGTTGTACACTAATGGAAGTCAAGAAACATGTTAAACGCAATTGTAAATTGCAAATGTCTAGTTAATTTTTCAGTCGACAATCATTTGGAAAAAAAAAAATATATTTAAAAATCTTACTTTATTGGATCTCAAAAAAATAAATAATGTACTTGATAATTTGCTTTACTTGTTGAACCAGTTTGTTGTGTCGATTAACCGGCGATTTCCTTATACGTGGTAAAGACTTTTGTGGTTGAACGTATGCATGTGTTTCATGTTATTGAACTTTTATTATTTAGTCATTACTATATTATTAAGTACTAAATAATTAACATAGGCTATAACCTATTTTTAATATTAAATACAATTATATTGTACATTACATTAATTTTGAAAGACTGTTAAAATGTTGGTTATCAGGCTTTACTAAAATTTATAATTTTTTAACAGATTTTTTTTTTTATTTATTCATTGAAATAATTTATGGCTATCCAATAAATAAATAAGATTAATTGTTATAAATTATCAAAAATTACTTAAAATAACTAATTTTATTATTTCCAGGGTGGTTTAGTTGATAATTATTTATTTTATAAACCTTCTAAAATACTATTGAAAATCATGCTGTATATATTTTGGTACACTACAACATCAGATTAATTTTTTTTTAATAATATTAAAATTAATCACAAATTGTTTATAATTATAAAACCTGGTAAACTATTTGCTATTTTGTATAATATGTTCATTTTTGTTCTTAATTTAAATCTCATCTGTGCAGATGATGTACATTTTTTATTAAATTTTTTATGTTGAACAACTACACGTTTTTTATTTGGTTTTATCATTTTAAACATTTTTATATGTAGTACAATGTACATGAATGTTTGTTTAGCTTAAACTTTTGCATCACTAGTAATGTGGTTTTATTCTCAGCTTATTTATTGTGCACAAAATAAGTTTGATCTAATAATCATATAATAATGTTACAAAATAGTATCAGTCAGCGGTGTAGATACGATTTTTTTCTGGGGGGGGGGGGTTTAAATATATTTATGATATACAGTAGACGCCGTTTATAAGACTCACGGATATAAGATTCAGTCGCTTATTAGACTCAAAATCGTTTGGCACGGTCCGGACGTATCCAAATACATAAAAAAAAAAACGGTTATAAGACTCAAATTTCGTAAGATAAATAGTAAAAAATAAACTTTTTTGGCTATATTTTAGAAATAAATTGGTATTGAAAAATTAAATAATATTCGTGTTGATTATTTCTAGTTTCTGTTGGTACCTTTTAACGTATAATTTTTATCGCAGATAAAAGTTCACATTTATCGCAACGATTATCGTTATTCGAGCTGTCCATCACCGTGGTACTAATTTCAATGTACAATAAGAATACGAACAGTATATTTTCGGAACATTGGAACAAAGTAAAAAACAAACCAAAGTTACAAATTTTTTTCAAAATAAATAATAAATAATAATATTTTTTTATTAATGTTTAATTTTTATATTTTTATATGTAATTATAATTTTAGTTTTTTTCTTATCAGGATTATTGAATTTATTCAATAATAAGTAGGTACCTATGTAATATTATGTAATATGTGTTAAAGTATTAAAATTGAAACAAAATATGAAGTAAAATAAAATTTTTAAATACGTAATTAATTTTTTTTTCCCACTTCGCCTATAAGATTCATTCGGTTATGAGACTCACTTTGTGCATGTTCCAAAGTGAGTCTTATAAGCGGCGTCTACTGTGTTAATTATATGATATAATTTTGTCGATTTGTCGTGCTACATAATTTATTATTCGTACCGTCGGCAGTTTGCCGAAAGTCTCTTATCACAACAATTTTCCCAAACAAAATACCAATATAAAAAAGATTTTTGTTTGGTGGAGGGTAGAAACCCCTTACACCCCCCCCCCCCCCACCGTAACTACGCCACTGGTATCAGTTACTGGCATAATATTAAAATACATAAATATCAGTTACCTAAAAGTAACTTAATTTAGTACCTAAATACCCAAGTACCTAAGTACTGAATTTGGTTATTTTTTATTTTAGGATATTTCATCAGATGACCATACATTTCCATCGCCGCTCATGTCAATTCAGCCAAGCAGAAAAAATAAAAGGTCTATATTAAGTCTATCGTCAGCGCCCAGGTAGCATCCAATGGCCTATCAATACCTGGTAGACACTTTGAAACTCAAAAAATGTTGTTTCAATTTTAACTGTCAGTATCAATAGCTATATTATATTATTATGATAATTATGTTTTAAAACTTAATTTAAAATTTTTTTAAATGAATTATTTTATTATTACCTCTTGTTAGTATTTAAGATATGTATAATTATGTTATTTTTAACTTTTCCTAAATCATTCTTGTTCAAAAATGTTCTTATCCTGTACTTCATTGTTAACAATCGTTTATTTCATAAATTCCGTTTCTACAAAATTAAATGTTTAACATTCATGTTTACTTGATTTTATACTGAACTAGTACCTATCGATAGGTTGCTAAACTAGAAACGTTACAAATTAAACATAACACTAAAAATGGTGCTCAAATATATGATAATAAACTACCTTAAGCTCAAACAATAATTTTATATGTATACTATGTGTGTGTTAGCCGTTAGCAATTATATATTTTTATATATCTACGTACAGTAAAACCACTAAATACAGGACACTGTTACCGAAATTTTGTCCGCAGTCCGCTATTCAGAGGATTCCGATTGTAGACATTTTGTAATGTGTTCCCTAAAAAAGTCCGCTATTTAGAGGTGTCTGTTAATGGAGGTTTTTTTTATTTATTTTGTAAGTGTAAATATGACGATTCTGCGTTTTGTGATTTATTAGAAAAATGTATGAAATTAAAATTACATATCACAACTTATATAAATAACCGCATTTATTATTAAAACAAAAAAAATTCGGATTCGTATAATTGTATGATAACGTGATAAAACTTCTGAAAATCGATTAAAATTCATTAATATTATGTCTATTTGAGATCTATCAGGCCACTTTGTTATAATTGTGTTCCTTAATTCCTTTAAATTTTGTTTGAATATTTAAAATTTACGAAATGTTAAATGTTGATTATTCGAAATTTTAATCAAATATCTTAAAATGTAGCCTGATGCCCGGAGTAGACATATTAAAGAATTAAAATTAAATTCTACGGGTCTTTTTGATTTTGTAAATTTAAGCTTAAAAAATAATGTAGGAAATGTTTGGGGGCTTAGCCCCTAAAGCCCCCCCCCCTATTTGTGCCTATGGGTAACAGTGTCCTGTATTTATGTACCGTACATCCCATTTGCGCCAATTTTACCTGCGTAAACATTTTAAATTAATGACTTGGTTATTATTCTTATATTTTAAAGACGTCGTGTCTGTAACGAATAGTTAAGCTATTTTTATAAGTATAGATTTTAAAGCTTAGTTTATTATATTATTATAGCGTGGAAAGATAAACAAACAAGTTTTATGTTAGTTTTATTATGTTGTACGAGTAGGTACACGGAGTACCGGATATTGGTATCGTTATTCGTCAAAAGAACGATCGCAGTGCGATTTCATCAGACATTCGTTACGTTACACTAAATAATATATTCTCGAATTTATTTATGATAATTATTTGAATTATAAATTATAAGAATGGAGTCACGACAAGTATCTACAAGAAGGAAGAAAATGGTTGTTGAAAATGGCCATAAGTATAATATTTTGGCGTATACATCTAAAAATGTTGAACGGCGGCGTTGTTCAAATAAAATATTATTGCAGCAAAAATATTAATTCAAAATGGAAAAATTATTAAAACGCGTGGTATATGTTGCAAACATTAATTTTTATTTCAATAAAATGTGTTAAATGTGGTATAAAATTACTATAAATTTACCTACTTAATATATAAAACAAATTAACTTTTCGCAATATTCATTTTTTTTCGTATTACTCTGATATATTCGTATTCCTCTCATAAATGATTTAAATTTAAATTTTATAGATTCGCATAATCATGCGTAAAATGTAGAACTAATGCAAGACAAAATGTAAGCACATCATGCAAACGTGTGAAGACATAAGTATTCGTCCTAGGAAAATTATTTTTACTGAAATGAATAACCACATAACTAATACAGATTTCACTATTTAATGTATCCGGTAGACGAAAAAGTATTTACCATACTCTTAAAAAATCTCTTCCTTTAAATCCTAAATATTTCTGATGTGCATAAATCATTAAACGATCTACATTTAACTACTACTAAGAACGAAGATTTTTTATTTATTAATGACGAATTATCTTATATAATTATATTTATATGTCACGAAAATTTAAAATTTTTATTTAAGTCAGGAACGATAATATCGTATATATATATATATAGGTGTATATATTATATATTATATTGACGGGACTTTTTCGTACTGTCCAAAATATTTTGTTCAATTTTTTGTCATTCATGGATTTAAACCGTACTGTTTTATATTTGTAGAAGATAAGAATGGTACTTAACTTTTACTTTTTTTTGGTTGACAAAGCTGACGTGGGTCGCATAAAATGTATTGTAAAAAAATTGGGTCACGAGTCAAAAAGTTTGAAGACCTCTGGTATTAAGCCATGTATAAATAAATATCATATAACAGATTACCGCCATGCACCTGTTAAATACTATATCTGACATATTATCCATACAAATGCATTTATCTAAAATTTAGTTAGGTGGTTTAGATGATTAATACTGTACTATAGGTTTTACTAAATATTTAACATTACTAAAATCATAAAAAAATGTTGATTAGTGAATAGAAAAGGTTTAAGTATAATTAGTACCTATAACAAATTTAATGTGACGAAATGAACTAGAGCTTGTTTCATAAATTGTATATATGAAAAAAAACCTAAGGTACCTTATGTATTACCTATTGTTTATAATTTATAACTATTATAATATAGTGCGTTGAAAATGTTAAAACCACTGGCGATCAGTGTATAACGAAACACACGTTCACATAATGAAGTCTGATGATTTCGCGGAGTGTTTTTTGTTAATAAGTAGTTACCTGACGACGAAATGAGGTTAGGAAATGTTGGCCAGCCAACAAAATAATGTTTATTCACAAGCATAGCCGTCGACCGTCGCAAAGGGGGCAAGTACCCTAGGACGTCGTAAAAACGAACGATAAAAAGAAAAATGTTGAAGTGTTTTATTTTAGATAATAATTTTTCTTTTATACTGTAATACCAAAGAAGAGTACCTATTAAATTATATTTATCTTAATACTATTAAAAATTAACTATTAAGTATAAAATTATGTAAATAATGAATTATATTTATACATACTTTCAACTTACATGCATATAATAATGGGTATAAATATCAATATTACCAAAAGATAGAATATTATTGATAGATACATTATTAATGATGATATACCTATAATATGATTACAAATTATAACTTTGTAAATTGTAGGTAATAAGTATTAATCATTTAAAAAAAAACTAACGTAAATCAAAATTGTATTATGTCTATAAATAGTTTAAAAAAAAATGCCAAAATGTTTTGAACATTTTCATGTATCTTAATTAGGATAAATTAAGATAAATTAGAAAAATAGTCAAAATCTATTTTTTCCTTAACTGTTGGTTTGTTTTACGTTAGTAAAACGCTTTTGAAAAGTTCTAAGAATTTTTTTTCTTTTGACCCACCAAAATACCAACTACATTCTCTTTAATGCCAGAAACGATGCTGAAGTAGAAGAGCTCAGCATTTTAACTGCATCAAATTGTAATGACAAAAAAAAATTAAAACACATCATGGTGAAATCAATGCATTCATCGCTCCACTCAGAATCTAAAATACCTACTTTCTCTAACTGATACTGTAAGTACATCATGCATAATTTAATGTAATTAAAATGTTAATAAATTACCTAAAAATTATATATCTGAACTTGAATTAATATTATTTAAGGAAAATTCCTGGAACCCGTCACTGTTTAAATTTGTATTTTAATACCTAAGCATTTACCTCAGCCCGTATTTAGTTGTAAAAAATGTTTCCATAAAATAATAATAGCGTAAGACAGACAGTACGACGCTTTTTTAAACCTTGAATCGTCGGCCACGACGGTTATAATATTATTATATAATATTATCTACATTCAGCATGTTTATTTTTGCCATTATTGTGGTTAATATTTATATTAAATCTAAAAATAAATATTACATTCAAAATATTTTCAGGCAACGCGCTACACCGTCGGCACGCCGTTATGGCGTTATCGAAATATAATATTGAACTAGCCATCATTTTTCAATAAGTTAAGAGGACGTCGTACCCGCATGTGTTGTTTCCGTCTTACAAACGTACGACATGGCAAATTTTCGTTCGCTAGTTTCAATAGGGCACTATAGATACAGGTATGCTACGCCGCCATTTTGCGACTAATAATGTTATGTGAATTTGAATTTCTCCCTCTTTATTTTATCATTTTATCATTGATAAATGAGTCGCAAAATGGTGGCATAGCATACCCATTCTATGTAGAGC
>NC_042495.1:8617383-8628388 GCF_005508785.2 Acyrthosiphon pisum | reverse complement strand
CAGCATCTTATTGAAACTAGCAAACGAAAATTTGCTATAACGTACGGATATGTAAGACGGAGACAACACATGCGGGTGCGACGTCCTCTTAATACAAAACATTAAACAACTTATAAAATAGAAATGTAGTTAAGATGAACTTAACAGAACTCAGAAATGATAAATTGGTAATATACATTTATAGTTTGTATGTAGTATTTAAAGAATATTAATTTATTATTATCATTATACAATTTTAACTTCAATGGAATTAAATGGTTTAACTGCAAAAAATCGAAAGACCAATGTAATTAAATGTCCTCAAAATGTGCGCCCCCCACCCCTCAGAAAATTTCTGGATCCGCCCCTGTAACATGCAAAGACTTAAGTAGAAACTATAGGTACCTCTATAATATATAATTTAATATAAATTAATAAAAAATTAACTTTAATCTATTTTAAATCATCTTTATAAATTATAATATATAATAATAATATAAATATATAATACCTATGTAAAAATGATTGTTAGTTTATTCGTGCGCTCTATGGACTCATATTAACTAACTAATCGCCTGTTAGTATAGGAAATATTTACTTTCGGTAATTATATTACTCCCCCAGTAAAAATCGCCTGTTACATACAAGTACCTCATTAGTGCTGATTTTTTCAGTCCGTGATTATAATAATTACGAATCTTTAAATATTATGAAATTGTTTTTATGATTTATTACATATTATATATATTAATAAAGCATTGAGTATTTGGGTGGAGGAGTAATACTTATTGAAAATGGAAAAGTGAAAGTGCACGTTGTTAAACCGAGACAGGCGAAAATACCAATGAAATCAGAAAAAAAGTTGGGCAATTGGTTACATTTCATTGAATTAACTCCACCGTCGGTAGGTGTTGGATGTATGGTCTCACGATCACGTAACTTCCGAAAATATTTTTATAAGCATTTATTTGCATCCCCTATAAGCAGCTGAGCTAAATATTTATTTAAGTATTTTTCCCTTTTGTTAGGGGTCGAATTTAAGGACTTCAAAATTTCCTCCTATATATACACTGATCGCAATCAAGTAGGACATCACCATGACAATACGGAACCGAAAACCATAAAATATAATGGTTATTTTGGACTTTGGTGTTTCCAAGCAGCTCACTAAAATTGATCAAATTCAAACGTTATGCTGCAATTTATTTTAAACGAGTAAACCAGTAAGGTACCAGCTATATCGGTAAGTACCTACTAGGTATATTTTGGTTAGTTGCTGCAAACTTTTCATCGATGTGTAAGGTAGAACTGTGTAGATACTAGATATAAAGTAGACATAAAATTACAGCTTCTATAAGCACAATATACAAAAGTGAATTTTACATAAGAAATTTTTGATAATATTAAATATATTATATTATATTTATATTATATAATATAATGTAGAATGTAGATACATCATACATACAGTTATTATAAAATCACAGTAATAAATCACGATTGGCTGGAGAGGGGAGAACCTGTCATATAGGTATAGGAAAAAGTAGGGATGCGCATTCAAGATTCAAATTCGTATTGTTACTGACATACCTACCTAAATGTTGTCTATGTCAGTAATCACTAATCAGTGTACCGCGTAACGTTATCACCGATGGTCCAATTTTTCGTGTCTGCAAACTTTGCCGCTTACTTTCAAAGATATAGTTTTAATATTTTTTAATAATGGTTGATTCGAGCTCGCCCGTGACTTTGGACATGATCAGTCTGCCCACGGTGCGCATTGATCTCAACGTACCGACTTTGGACAGAATCATCGAAGGTAGGATACGCAGTTCGTTTAATAAATGGGTACAAACTACAAACACGATAGCCGATGTAAATAACCTTTAGGAATAATTAGTCGTTATTATACCTATCATAGAACAACATATTATTATTTATATTATGTATAATATTATATATCACATTATGCATGCTGTATCACGAATAAATTTGATAATTATTGTTCACAATAAGGCATATCGACCATATCGTATAAATTGTATGGATGCGGCATGTCATTGATTCAAGCGCTCTGTACACAAAAATAAATACTTCTTCAATCTACATTCTACATAATATAATATACACTTTATAATTTTTGATTATCTCTTCTGTACACTGTAGAGATAATATTATATAATATGTCATATGCAGTGTTTGGAAAGAACGTCGTTCATGAACGCACGTTCACGTGTTCACGTTCATTTTTAGTGAACGATACGTGAACGTCACTCGTTTTATTAAAATAGAACGTGAACATGAACGACGTTTATATTTTTAACGAACTTGATCGATTTTTAAGACGTTCAATTTATTTACCCTTTAATAAATATATTTATAAAATAAATAAATTAATTATAGTATATATATGTCTAAATAGTATTTTTATTTTTGGCTTGAGTTGTATATGTTTATATGCTTTTATATTAAAGGCTCGGTCAAACAGAAAGTGGGCTGCCCGCGCGGACACTGTAAAATAATACAAAGACCGCTTGCCCGCTGCAGTCCGCGTACCCATAAACCATGGCGGACGAAAAGTCCGGGTACAAAAAGTCCGGATTCATTTTTTGATTGCCGGACAAAAAATCCCCCTCTGTTTGACTGAGCCTTTACAGCAGGTAAATGATTCAAAAAATAAATGTATAAAAAATAAATGAACGACCCAATGAACGCGTTCATTTTTTGAAAGAACGTGAACGTGAACGCGTTCTTTTGAAAAAAACACGAGTTCATTTTTTTAGTGAACGTTCCGAACACTGGACTCATATGATGATAGAATATTAAAATGTGTGTCTCACTGAACGATATATTGCCAGAAAAATGATTAACCTCGGGTATTAGTAACATCGTATAAATTAATATTATATTGATTGAGTGCAGATATACCTACCTAACCTAATCAACCTGGCTACCTACCTATTATAAAATAAAACAAAAAAGAACGTACAAGGACATTTTTACTTCGATACAGTATGTTAATTAATTCGAAAATTCTCATTAGCTCTAATTTGAAATACAAATATATTATAATGCAAATACTTTAGTGCAGTTGTTTTAATTTTATATATGACTCTTAGTCTCTTATGAAAGGGTTTAAAAAATATATCAAAATACGCCTACATATTTGGTACTTAAAAAAAACTTTTGCCTTTTCTAGCCATTTTGTTATTTAGGTATTTATAATATTGAGAAAACATCAATTTTAAAATCTGTTAAAATTTGAATGAACGATACCAACTTATATTTTCGAAAATACAGCATAATATCGTAAAATTGTTTGATGGTTTTCACACTTTAATAACTAATATACCAGTCCTAATATCTAATAGGTGATAATGATCGAGAATATAGGTATAGGTACTACTCAGTACTCGATACTCGTTTAAATGGTATATGTTATATTTTTTATTTGTTTTCACAATATTTTTCAATATATCCACCATTAAATCCTATTCACAAGTAAATATTATAGGCCCGTAATCTTTGTAACGAAATAACGTGTCGACGGTAATTTACTAATATATCGTACATTTTTTAGTCATAGGCAATTTATAACTATAGTCTATAATTTCGTTACAAAAATCGTGGGTCTATAAAACTGACTTATGCATAACAGTTCATGATTGATAGTTGATATAATATAATATAAGAATTAAGATAGCCGTGTATAGCGCGTACATTATACACCCATGACCCATGCAAGCCTCCTCAGAGCCCCCCCCCCTCAAACGTTGGGCTGCTGTACTAAATGTTTTTGTAGGCCCTTTACATAACTTCCGATAAAATACAACCCACTACAACTTACAAGCTATATGGGTGTCCGATATCTAAGTAATCAATGGACAATGATTAACCCACAGCTTAAAATAACAAAATCATATTATTATAATATCATAAAAATAAAAATATTATATTCAATAGGTTTATAAAACTCCTACCAAAATTACAAATTTTAATTCATTTCACCGGTCCCCTAGTGGACCACTGTACTTCGGGTCCAACCCCCATTCCCCTACTCTCTTATGAATTATGCACCCTTACCCATCAACCCTTGTAGAATGTACCTACCCATTTAATGATTTTATTTTATGATTTTAGCCCTTTTACCGGAGTTGTCGAACAATTTTGAGACCGTGAGTGTGGACGCGGTGCAATGTCCCAATTTGACCTGTTCGCCGTTCAATTTGGCTGCCGAAGGTAAGTAGTAAGTCATCGAGATAAAATTACACATACGGCACACAGCCACACAGGTCATGCCGTGCAGGTGACTTGAAATATTCTCATAGTGTTCACTGTGAACAGTGAACACAATAGTTAATAACATAATATTATTACCTAAAGTCACGATTATAAAGAAGATTCGTCACGTGACAATACTATTTTTTGTAAGTAATCGTCGGTTGGTAAACTGTTTCACGCCAAATTGTACATTTAAATGTGTTTATGTATTAATGGTATTTTTTTTTTAAATAATTCAATATTTAATGTACATACAATACAATCATAAATTTATTAAATAATAATAATTGATAATATATATAAAAATGTATGATATTTCCGATAAAATTAATTATTGTTGAAAATCGTCTGCTTCGTCTTTACTATTACAATATCGCTGTCGTCAAGTGTCAAAATTATAGACTCCATGTCCCATTAAACAACCCCTAAAACCTTTTTTTTCGTAATCGATATTTTGAAGTTTTTTTGCATATCTTATGCAGCTTTCCCAAAATATTATGGCTTAGAATTTAGATCATAATATACAATTGTATAAGCCTAAAACCGAGCATAAATCCGTTCACCAATATACCTATGTCCTATGTGAATCACTAACTGTAGTAAGGGGATAGGTCCATTTTTTATAACTTTTCAGGAGAGACAAAAAACGAAATCATAACATGTCCCTTTTCTGTAGTAAACTAAAATTTCCAAACACAATATTTAGCGTGGAGAGTCGGATTTGACTCCTTTCTGCAGTAAACAATGTATTTACGAATGCTTAATGAAAATTATAACAAAACCGAAATTGATAAAAATGGACTTGTCCCCTTTCTGCAATTAACGATTCATGTAGTAACTATGTAAATCCTAAATACCGGTTCATATTATATTCAATATCTAAACAATTTAAGTATTACAATAATTTAGTTTTTTTTTAAAACTCAAAATACCTACCATAGGTTATACCTAGGTACTAGGTACCCTTTTGAATTGTCCTTTATGGCATTTATGTACCTATATGTGTACCTATGCACTTAAAAAATATAATTTATATTTTTAAATCCATCATCATCATTGTGTAATGTGTGTATACACTTATTAGTTTATACATTAATACTTATGTACATTATTTATTTATTGAGGTGTTCAGTGCCAGTGGCGCCATGGTCCATGGGCCCGATATCTTTTATTTCATAACTTTATGATGAGTAATTGATGTATATTAGGGTACCTCTATATCAAACAATTAAGATATTGAGGCCGCAAAGTTTTGAAATTTTCCGACCACATTTGAAAACTTCGGCGTTACTGGTGTTTACTACAGTGTGCTTACCATATTATACACGTATATATTTATACAGGACTGAATGGTGACGAAATGGTAATCGACATCGGCAGCCCGTCATTCTTGCTACCCTTGGTGAACTTAAACAAGGTTTACGATATCAGAGATTTCGCGAAAGTCACCGGGACGGACCCTCTGTTCGTGATTGGAGCAGGCGCTGGTCCATGGCCGCACGTGGGGGTCAACTGTGAAGTAAGACACTTGTGCCTACAGTGGTTTAACTGCGGTGAGAGCAATGGGGGGGAAATTCCCCCCCAGATATGCCAATTTTTTTTAATGAGCTCTTATGTATCTAATAAGTAATATTATAAATTATTTATCAATATGCAGGGTACCTACTATACCTACAACCTACTATACCGACAATTTGTTTCTAAATCATAAAATGGGCCTTAAGACTTCTGTAAAAACAAACAATTAGGTATAATGTATAAAATATAGGATTTAAAAATATTTTAACTGTGCCATTGGTTCCCGAAAAATGTATATATTTGAATTAACCCCAAAAAACTATAAAATATTAATATTTAACAAGGGGTTCTCATAATAATTATTAAACGTGTTTACTTTTATGACGTTGTTGGCATTAATTTGCACTCAAGTATAGTCTAGCACAGACTGGATATACCAGATATACCTACTATATTATATAATAATAGTTAATGTAACGTTTCTCAATAATATTTTATTATTTATTAGTTATTACTTATTACTTATTAGTAAATTAGTTATATCATTGATTAACTATATTACCTGTACCGTCAATCGAGGTGACTTGGAACTACGAGATGAGATGTAACAATTTGGTTTTAGTTTAAACATTTCAAGATATCTATCAAGGTATTTAATATAATTTAATTGTTCTTCCATTAAATATATGTTTTTCATATTTATGACCATAAATGTTATCTTCAACCATACAATTGGTCTAATTATTACCTCCTAAAAAATAGCCAAACATTAAAACATTATTAACATTATTAACATTAAAAGTAAGTAAGATAGGTAAATTCTGATTTCACTAAAATTTTAAGCATGTAAACATTTATAGATACTTTGTTACAAGTCAACTCTAACGTTCTTGAATTGAATGTTACGTTGAATTAAAAAAAAATTGCGGTGACTTATAACACGTATTTTTTATTTTTTTTTTAAGCGAATTTTTATTAAAAAACTAAATTGAAGGTTTTATTCTATTCATTTGACGTATGTGGAAATAAATATAATTTTTGTAGCCCAGTGCGATTTTTTTTAAGCTCATAATACCAAGAGGTATGTCAAAATCTTTTCAAGTCACGTCGATTAACGGTACATATTATAATAATAAGGATTTAGAGGTAACGAAAATCATAAATAATTTGTTAATATTAGTGGTACACTATTTTAAATTGGCGTGTCACTCCGTGACACGCGTGACATAGATTCGCCATCCCTGCTATAGGGTCTAGGGCCAGTCAGCAGTCTAACAACTGTGAATTTACGTTTTTTTCAGTTCATCGGAAACGTACGATTGACGTCCGATGATAGCGTTAACAATAATAATAGTTCTCACCTTTACAAAGTCGATCCCCAAACTGGAAGTCAAGTGCACCACCGTTTGCCTCAAGACGAAACGCGATTCGCACTGTTGGCCAATTTTTACACGAGTCGTGGTATGACAGGAGAGGTAATATACCTATATATGTAATGTGTATAAAAATACATGTATTATATTATTGTATAATTTGCAGTATAAAATATGAAATTAAAAAAAAGAAAATGAGCGTGATTCCACAAATACATTTTATGAAATTGGATATTCAAGCGTAAAACAACGATTTATCATCAAACGATGATTTTCTTTTTTGTTGTAAATAATTCATAAATAATCATCCCCAGCTTACACGTGGTATAAGTGTCTAAATATTTTGATTTTTTTAAGCTAAAAACAACATACAAATTAAGGGAATTTTTACGCAAAAACAGTTTTCGATAAAATCGATATTGGTTTTTGGTGGAACTTTAAAACAAATAACCGTAGATACATGACATTTTCATTGGTTGTTTATATTTCCATTTTCTATAGATACATCATAACATTTCCAAAATATTTTGATTTGTTTTGAATTGTTTAGGGACATTTTCAGTTTCCAATTTTATTAGTTTTTTTTTTTCTATGAATGTCTATAAAACTTTATTTTTTGAGTAAAAATACTTGAAAATTTAATACAAGGCTCCTACTATATTGTTACACTGACATTTGAAAAATATTAAAAATCCTTAGTCACAGTTTTTTTTTTTTATAAGCATTTAAAGTTCAAATCTTGTCAAAATATGGAAAAATCACGAAAATTATCAAATTATTTGGAGTTAAGAATTCATAAAAATGTTTCTTTTTAAATCTAAGATATGAAAATGTAATATAAGTTTGTTTACTTTTATCAAAAAAAAAAAGTCCTTAAGAAAGTCAAACTAAATTTTTATGAGCATTTGAAGTTCATATTTTTACACATTCGATATTCACTCGATTTCTCATGTAGCGATTTTTGTATTTTGTTGTAATTAAAAAACGAATAACCGTACCCCCTGTAAATTCATATCATATATTTATTTTATCGATTCATATACTTGATAAAATTTTCAAAATATTTTGACTTGTTTTGAGCTGTTTACGGACAATTTCAAATTTCAATTTTTTTAGTTTTTTTTTCTATGAATATTAATAAAATTGTATTTGTTGGGCCAAGAATCGTGAACTAAATATTATTAGGCTTCTGATATATTGTTACAATAGCAGTTGAAAAATATTAAAAATACATAGACACAATTTTTTTTTATAAGCATTTAATGATCGTATTTTGACAAAATTTATCATATTTAAAATTGTATAATTATTTTGTAGTTAAAAATGTATAAAATGTTCAACTTTTATATCTAAGAATTGAAAATTTAAAACAAGATTCCACGTATGTAGTTCTGCTACCAAAAAATCAAAAATACATAAACACAGTTAATTTTTATAGTCATTTTAAGTTCAAATTGGACGAAATTACATAATAAAAAACCCTAGAATAACTATTTTAGTTATTTTGTTGTGATTGTATAATATTATTATTCGTGGGTACTTGAAACTTTTAAAGTATACTAGTATATATCTATGATATAGTATCACGGTTTGTTGTTGGTGTATAACGCGTTATAAGTACCTAATGGATATTGTGTTATGATTAATTTCGAATTTATTATAGGTACCTATTATAGGTCAATTTTTTTTAAATACTATAGATGATAATGTAATATTATGTCTTATACCTAGACTGACATACCTACCGTCTCCGCTCAGAATCGTTTTTCTTATACAATGATATTATATCATTGAATTTAAATTGAATACCATGCATTATATACATTATACAGTGACCCACTTGTAACCTATTGTACAGCAGAGTGACATTCACTTGCCCACCTACTGTACAGCAGAGCGACATCCACTTGCCCACCTATTTTTAATTAAAAAACGCAAAAGAATTAATTCTCCAATACAGACAATTTCTTTACAAGTAAAAACGATACAAAATATGTGTAAATAAAATTTTATGAGATAGTAACGTGTATGACGTAAAAAATATAAATTTTTACATTTGTACATTTTATTAGGTTTTAAAAATAGTGTGCGAAACTCGGAATGGCCCGTTGGATTTTGTTACGTCTATCAGAAAAGCGTTGGCAAAATACTTTGGCGACAAACCGGTCGGTAAGAATCTGTAAATTATTATATAATATAGCAAATATTTGTTGACAATAAATTGAATTCTGATATTTAGTATTGCTGATTTATTTTTAGGTTTGGGTGGAGTGATTTTAATTGAAACAAGTAAAGTAAAAGTTCATGTTATGCCTGATTTTTCAAAAATACCGCTTGACTCGGAAGCCGATTTGAACAATTGGCTTAAGTTCTTTGAAGTGTCCACGCCATTAGTGGCTCTCGGTTATCTTGTCTCTCACGATCCGGTGATTATATTACTTAATATATTCTTTACTCTGTGCTTAATATATATTTTAGATTCTGAGCGTAGCATTTATTGCATTTGTTTTATAATGATGTGTGCTTTTTATTTTTATTTTTTTGTGTTTATCATCGCCTTTTAGGACAGTAAAAATGTTCAGATTTTCTTCAACAGTATCTTTTCTGATAGGAATGTGAATCTAGTTAGTAATTTAAACAAAACAAAAATTATGACAAACGTTATGGTTTTTGACTAAATCGATTTTGGTTTTTGGTGTAACTCTTAAGCCCGGTCCAGACCAAGAAACATTTGTAGGAAACATATGTTTCTAACATTGTCGTCGACAAATATTTATGTTACCGCTTATGCCGGGAAATCAGAAACATTGTCGATGACAATGCTGGAAAAGTGGTAACACGTGTCTCCGACAAATTTTTCTTTGGTCTGGACGAGACTTAAAACAAATGACCGTATACATGCAATTTTGACTGAATTTTTAAATTAGTATTTTCTATACATCATTACATTTTCGCCATAATCGTATTACTTTGACTTGTTTTAAGCCGTTTACGGACATTTTCAGTTTCCAATTTAATTCGTTTTTTTTTCTATAAATATCAATAAAATGTTATTTGTTGGGGCAAAAAGCGTGACAATTTAATACAAAGCTGATATATTGTTACAATAGCAGTGGAAAAATATTAAAAACACATAGGTATGCACACATGTTTTGTATTAGCATTTAAATTTCGAATCTTGACAAAATACGTAAAAATCACGAAAATGTGCAAAATATTTTGTCAGAAATTCAAAAAAAATGTTTCTATTTTAATCTAAAATTTTCTACCTTTATCAAAAAAAAAAAAATGTCTAGCTGAAAGTCAAAACGTTTGAAGCTCAAATTTGTATAAGATTAGTTATTCACTTGATTTCTTATGTAGCGATTTTCTTATTTTACTGTAATTCAAAAACAAATCTGTAGATAGGTACTTGAAATATACACCATATGTTTTTATATCAATTCTTATGTTTGATACAATTTTCATAATATTTTACCTTTTTAAGCTGTTAACGGGCATTTTTTTTTAAAGTTTTTTTCCATAATTGTCAATAAAATTTTATTTGTTGCCTGTTGGGTCAAAAAGAGTGAATATTTATTTAATACAAGGCAGTTGAAAAATATTAAAAATACATATGCACTCATTTTTTTTTATAAACATTTCAATTTCTTGACAAAATCAAAAAATGATTTTGTAGTTAAAAATATAAAATGTTCAACTCTTATAGCTAAGGATTGACAATTTAAAACAAGGTTCCGCGTAAATAGGTAAATAAATTACTTTATTCACAATAATATTATAAATTATATTGAATAATATATCATGGGCTGACTGAGTGTCTACGCTCAGAATCGTTTTTCGCATTCAATGAT
>NC_042495.1:8601040-8617333 GCF_005508785.2 Acyrthosiphon pisum | reverse complement strand
ACTGTACAGCAGAGCGACAACCACTTGCCCACATTTTTTACATCTACATTACTTATTTAAATTTACAAATCATTGTGTAATGACTAATGACTCATGAAACTAATTATATTTTATTATACGCTACTGTGTACTTGTCTCTATGTCATACTAACATTTTAATATTTTCAATTTTGTAGGGATTGGATTTGAGACCTCAGCATTTTCATTTGTTTGGTAATCACGGAGAAGGTGGACACTATCATCATGACACAGAACCAACCACGGTTAAATACACTGCCTATTTGAATGTGGCCAAAAAATTGATCAGAGTTGACCAGCCAGAAACAGCTCTTTTGTTTGGTAAAGATTAGATTTTCTGAAAACACGTAGGTAGATATATTGTTAAATAAATAATAATTTTCTTAAATTAATTGTTTTAATAATGTATAATATGGAGTAAGGACGACTATTGTTAATAAATGTTCATGTTCTATATACTTGTGTTGGATTTACCATGTCATTTTTATTATCTTTAACTTACTATAAAGTTATACAGTCATTTTCTTTTTACGGTTTCATAAAATTTTAGTTAAAAGATTGTTAGATTTTCCCCTTGAATTAAGTGTAAATAAATGTATAAACAAAAACATAGATACTAATTCAGTAATATAATAATAAAAAATATCAATTGTAATTATGTTTTTAAATAAAAATAATTACATACAATCCTATAGTATAAAATGTTATATAAAATTAGAATTTAGGTCCATCATCAAAATGGTATGTAATCTATAAAAACCAACAAATTTTGCATACTTTTAAAATATAATATAGTGTTACTAAATATAATCATAAAATATAATCTAAACAGCTACAATATAATAAATTTAAAATTTATAAAAAATAAAAGTTTTATATAAAAATAAATGTATTTAACGTAATTTTTTTATTATACAATTTACTATGTAGTGGACACAAAATCGGACGGATCGTTTGCATTTATCACAATTAAATTTCTTATAATAAATTGTAAAACATTATACATAGGTAAATTAATTTTAATAACTATTTATAAAAATATAATATAAGATTATTTTTATCAATACAAAATCAATCATTGTAAAATCTAAGTTATTGTATATTTAAAGCTACATTTTATACAATCAGAATAACAATAATTACATAATGAACAGTCAGTTTTTGTTCATTATATTTTGTTCTTTACTGTTAAATATATTAAAATTAAAAATAGTCATATAAAATTGCAATGCTCAATTATCAAACAATATGTTTAAAAACACATGTGAAGTATATGTAAAATTTAACACAACAAGTGCAATATTTGTATTTATATATGTTATCTCTATACCTATCAAGACAACGATCATATTATCAATAATATGTGAGTAATTAAATATATTATGTATCTATATTTTCAATTTTGTGATTTAACAAACTTTAAAATTGTTAATTTTTGTATAGACCTGTATAGTTTTATTAAATTGATTAATTGTTGGAATTTACTTATCAGAATTCTAATAAAAATTAATGGAATGGTTTATGTAATCTCAAAATCAAAATTACAGTATATATTATTGCCCTTCGTCAGAAATTATGTTCTGAAAAAATATTAAGTGCAGGGCATGGCAACAAAAATCTAAATTATAAAATTAAAATATTTTGGTAGTTAATCAAAAAGTATGTTTACAATTATTATTATAGTCAACTTTCAATATTTAAAAAAGATACTGATTATCTTACATAAACAATGAATAAATAATTATATCTGAACTATGTGATACAGCTACTAAAAGTGTAAATTATAGCTCGGCAAGACATACCAATTAAAATTTACAATAGAATGGTAAAGAGAATGGCAACTGAAAGCATACTAGATGAAACAATTAATGTGGATGATCGACCATATTTAAATACTTGTATATAGTTGTCTGAATGAATCCATGGATTAGCGCCATCATCAAAATACATTGGACATTGATCTCCTAAAATTTAAAAATTTAATTTATACATAGGTAATTTATCTAAAATCATACTACAAAACTGCTTACTTTCACGTTCATATTCTGTCATCTCAATAGCAACAGTGGCTCCTTCTGTAAAATTATTACTAAATGCATCTTGTTTAAGATCACAAAATGATCCTATAGCTTGTGACATTAGTACACGGTTAAGATCAGCTCGTTGATACACCCAACATCTGTACATGCTAGCAGCATCAAGAGGATCATATGTCATTAAATAAGACTTCAAATTTTCCTTCCAGTAACCTATGCACTGTAATCGGTAGTCTGGATCACTATAAATATCTACAGGCTGTCCACGATGATCCACATCAAGGCAAAATGATTCATCAATTGTAATCTCTTTTTGATCACCATCACAAGCAGCAAAATCTGATATTTTGTCCTTGCATGTAATTTGTGGACGAGGTGATAATGTAACACCACCAAGAATACGAGTTTCAAACAAAAAATCACCCTGTTGAGTGAAGTTGAATTTACCTGCCACTGGACATCTTATTGGAACTGGAGTTCTGGCTGAAAATATTATCACAACAATTAATATTTCTCTCTCAATGACTCAATAATTATTAGTTATTTATAACTAAACAAAAAAAAAATATACTTACAGACAAAAATATCATATTTCCAATTATCTTTATTGGGAAATTGTACCCAAGAGCACACAGTATGGAAGTTATCTCTAATAAATGCTATACCTCTTCTATAACGAATAATATTGTGATGTCTGGGTACAAAATCAAAACATACATAATCCTTTTGGCTATATTTAAAATTAAAATAAATAAAAAAACATTGTAAGACATTAAAATATTATAAAATTGAAATAATTTATACCATCCATCAACAGTGAGCCGTGCCATCATATAACGAGATCCTCTTTGTTCACGACATACATATATTGTTCTTCTAAATCGAGCTTCATCCGGATACCATGTTTCAATTACATGAGTTTCATTAATAAATACATCAGCATCCATATTAGCTGTATTTACCCATTCACCACTAAAATTTTGAGGTAGTCGGCAACCTGCCTCCACAACTTCGGCTTTCACTGCAAGAATAAATAATTTTAAAATTATAATACGAATGTCAGCTAGATAAATTATATGAACACTACAAAAATGAATAACTTTTATTAAATGCTCAAGAATTAATTACCAGGATTTATATGTAACCTCTCTGGACTTTTTTCTACCGTCTGAAGAGTATTGCACTCTGCTGTAATAGACACACCAATATACAAATCATCATCCCGATTTTTTAAGAAACATCGATATTTTTCATCTTTTCGAGATTCTTTAGTATTAGCTACAGCAAAGAAATGATTTTTGTCTACGAACCAGTCTCCTAAGCAACTGTACTCAACAACTAGAAAAAACAAAAAAAATAGTATTTTTGGTACATTTTCGATATACGAGACTATCTTCTTTTTTGAAATGTCACAAACTTATTATGCAAGACAAATTTTCTACTATCATCAGTCTATTTTTTTTTTTTTTTTGATAAATCATTGTATAGTATTTTAACATGTATAAAATGTTAAAAAGGAAAGTTTTTTACAATAATAAATGGAATTTATAAAAAAATTTAAATGTTTTTTAGTAAACATGATTCATGGGTTGATATAATATATTATATTACATAGGATTATCTATTGGAGGAAATTGGATTTTAACAGATTTTAAAAAATTCCAGTGAATTTATATTCTTTTACATTCTGGTGACTCATAAATTCAACTAAATAAGATTTTAGTTGATAAAGCTCTATCCAGCAGTGTTAAAATATTTATAATATTTTAGTATTTGTAATAATAGCAAAGTCTTGGATAATAGTCGTAATCTCATTTAACAGGAAAGTACCGTATTTTTTAATCAATTAGAAAAAGTATGAGAAATTTACCTCCATCAAACGTGCCTGTCATACCAGGGCATTTTTTGTATGTTATATTAAATTTTTGATTAGTTATTAAAAACTGTGTTCCTGCCGTTTGACAAGATTTAATTTGTGCTTCAGGATTATTACATTCACCAGTAAAGCGAAAACGGTTCTATAAAATTAAAATTATACATTAAACAATAACATTTGTCTCATAGTCATATCAAACTAGTTGAAAAAAAAAATAAAACGTATGCATTAGTTATAATACCTGGTAAGCAAATTGCCATACGCCTTCAAGACTGGACCGACAGTTTACAGGTATATAATTTTCCGAAAACAATGTGTTTAATTGTGTGTCTTGGAATTGACATATTTTATCAGGAGATTCATACTCATTAGGATTTAAAGTCATACAAACACCTTAAATATTTCAAAGATTAAAAAATTAAATTTATCAAATTAAAAATGTAAATGTTTTTTCAACAGGTAACTTACTTTCCATTTTATCCAATACATTAACAGTCCGAACCATAAATTTGACACAAGTATAACAATCACCAGCACTCTTTTGAAATACAAATGTGAAATTTACCTGGTTTTCTTCCATTGATCGAATGCAATTTCCTCGTTTAGACATACTTGTCGCATCAATTTCTGTGGTTGTACTGTGTCCATTTTCCCAAGAATACCACTGCCCACGAATTACCAATGGAATATTACATTTTGTGTTTACCTTGTTAAGTTCATAACTTCCACACACTACAATTATAAATCCCAAATATAATTAATTAAGTATATTTTAAATTTTAATTCATTTCCAACTCTCTTTAAATATTTTAAAAGTACATATTATGTCCCTATCATTGAAAGCATTTAAATGTCAACTGTTCAAAGCATAATTTAAATTTACCCAAAGCATTATATTAAGTAAAATTAAAATATAGTATTATGGAAGTATAATATTATCCAGTCTCAAATAAATGTACAAACACATAACCGATAGCGTGGCAATAGATGGTAATTTTTCATAAATAAAGTTGATTTTTATGTTTTAATTGTTTTAAATAAACAAATGTATATTATAATAATATAATCATACATGTATTAATGACTAATTATTAATCAGATATTTAAATGTATAAATCCAAAATATTTCATTTGTCATCTATTGGGCACTACCCATATCAGATATTTTTGTTGACAAAAATAACAGTTAAAATACACAAACTTACATGAGGCTAGACAAAATGCTGTTAAAATGAATTTTAGTAAGATATGCATATTAAATTAAAAAAATAAAACAATATATATAGCTGCTTATTTTATATCATTCAAAATAAATTAACACATTTTTTTAACATCATGCACAAGAGAATCGAGAATAATGAATACTAAAATACAATTCAACAGGTAATATTATAGTTATAACACATTTGATTTTGACTTCATTTGAGAATTTGAGATATGAGTCAATACTTAATGCGTACAGTAATGATTACATATTTACATCCTTGGACCTTGGAGTTCTAACAAAAAAAAATGTTGTTAGGGCAGTCGTGGGTACGCCCAAAAATAAAATACTTATCAACTAGTTCTTCCGTAAACTAGTTCCCCTTATCAACTTGGAAACATTTTTTATTCTTCTATTCTAATCTTTTGACTTCTGACTTCTGAAATCTAACCTTAGAACTTAGAACAATGCCTGCTTGTACCTACCTTAATAATTATATTATAAATCATTATTTAAGTTGTATTTTTGTATTATTAAGAATACGTTAATAGTGGTCGGGATATATACTCGCTACTTTAGTAGTAGCGATATATTTATTATTTTGAATTAGTTTTATTCGTTCCACGGGTTACTACTTAGTTACTACTTAAGTATTAAATTAAATTAAAATGTATAAAATTATCAGGCTTCTAGGAAACTAGGAAAAACGGGCGCCTGTCAGTCAAAAACCGTATTATACGACAATAATTAAAAATAAATGTAGGTACGTTTTGGTTGTATTATTTAAAATAAAAATGTCAGTGAAAAAAAATTATAAAATTATTCATTTATTGAAAATATGTCTCAAAAAGTATAAAATGAAGAAATATGCCCTAAAAACAAAAATAACTTTAAATACGCATTTATATGCAAAATAAAACTTCAAAACTTTGAAAGCAAGAAATGTATTTGTTTCGTACCTATACTCTGCCAAAATATTTTTGATTGTACCTACATTGTACAAAAAAAATATTCAAATGCTACAAGTCCTTTGACCTAACACACAGACACACAGATATACATTAATTTATATATATACCATTATACCTATATATAGATTCAAGATTGACAGTAGGTATAGCAATATTCGATAATCTTAATCTAGTCATGGTTGAACAAATATATGTTTTAACTAGTTTAAGTTTACTGAATGATCTTTCCCCGGATGCACAGTTCAGGGAAATGTAAGTAATAGCCTGTGAGCGATAACTAAATTTGGATACACTGAGATGTTTTTATGCCGTTTATAATATGTCTAAATAAGTTGCCATTTTTAAATTAGGTGTAATTGCTTTTCCTTGATACTTAAAAATTCAATTTCATTCAGTAATTCACTATTCAGGTCTGAACTATTTTTTAAAACTAGATCAGCAGCGTGTTTTTTAAAAACTCCAATGGACAATGTATTAAGATGGAACCCAGAAAGAAATTCAAAATCGTTAGCAATGTTCGAAATGCTTCAAAACGCGAAGATATTTGTGAAATTAAAGTGTCCATGACCATAACTATTGGTTGTACTCCAATTTAAGTTTCAACTTATATTTTCTGATCTCTCATTTCACATTTCTTCCAAAACATTTTTAAACTCATCACAATTTTGGATGCATTAGAAATAGAAATATTCGATTTTTGCAAGGTAATATTAACACCTTTTTTAAGGAGTGAGTCGTGGGTGGTTAGGTGGTACCATTCTACCGTTAAGTGTCACCTATGTGATACAAAAATAGTAATATTTAATAGGATATTAACGTTGCATATAATAAAATTGTATAGCACTATAGCTAATAAAGCAATTAATAGTAGTATAGCCACAAATTAAGATATCTTGTTTGTAGAGAATGTCAGTAATCTAATAATAATAGAATAGGCGGGCAGTGGTGGATCAAGGGCTTAATTTTTTTTTTTTTGGGGGGGTGGGCAAAAGTACAAAAAGTTCCAAAATTGGCTAAACACTATGTACAACAATGGATAACTACGGCGATGGAGGGGAGGGAAAATGCCCCCTTTACCCTCACCCTGGATCCACCACTGTAAACGACTAAGCCATGACAAATTATATATTAATACCTATATATTATATTATTATAACTATAAATATTTATAGTTATTATTATTATATATTAATAAATTCATTATATATATATATATATATAATTTGTCTTGGGGTAAGCCATAAGTCTACATAAATAAACGTCAACGGCTATGCAAGACGGTCGTGAATTGCGGTGACGTGAGGTGCACCGTGAATACATGTATTCGCAGTTTTATCTTTTTATTTTGTCTATTGGGAATTATAAACAAAAATAAAAAAACATATTGTAAAATCAATATCTACGACATTGATCGTTCCGGGCTAAAATACACTTTACCGCATGCCTCTCACGTATTTCAAATTTTTTTTTAAAAAGACATATTTTTCAACGCCTTGGTGACCAGAATTGGCTGGCGAAGGGAACCACTATAATATACTTAATACTTATATTCATAGGCGCAAATAGGGGGGGGGCTTTAGGGGCTAAGCCCCCCCAAAAATGTCCATAGCCCTCCCAAACATTTCCTACATTTTGTTTTAAGCTTATTCAATATTATCAAAGTAAGGTCCTATTAGCCCTATTAGCCCCCCCAAATCTCGATCGCTATTTACGCCTATGCTTATATTATTTCAACAAACTGTCCATCGAGTCCCGGCGGCAGGCGACGGGAGGTCTCTCGAGTTTAAAGACCAAAGCCACTTGTGTTACTTTAAATAACAAGGCTCAGTTTACTTGTTAGGTTATCCGCCTGCCCGTAAATCTAAATTCTAAATTCGTTTAGGCACTGTGCGTGACAGTAAAGTTGTGTTGCACGCATGCGTATAAACGTTTGATCGCAAACTTTGGAAGGCTATAACTTTCAAAATAATGCGGTATCCGCAAAAAAATTCAAACAGTTTCTAAATAAGCGTTGAAAAACACATCATTTTCAAAAAAAAAATTTGAAATTCGTGAGGGGCGTGGTAAAGTGCCTTTGTTCTTTCTGTTTTAAGAAGTGTTTGTTCAAAATTTGAATTTTTGGGATTTGATATCATTTGAACAGAAAATAGTTTATTAAAAAAAATGTTTAAACAACTTTGTTTTTGTCATGACAAAATAAACAGTTTATTTTGTCATGGTTTTTGTTTTGATTGTAATAAATGGACGCTAACTGGCTACTATTAAAAAAAATATAAAGTCAGTATAAACAACTTTTCGAATAATTAAATCCCATTTACTACATCTCTGAAGTTGTATTGCAATGGTATAATAATTGAGTAACGCGGTATAAATATAACCTTAAAACACCGGTGAAATATTCAAAAGTAGCCAATCGCGGTCGAAATTGCTAAGTTTTTAGATAATGAGATGAAAATATGATACCTAGTATGATACCAGTCTTGAATGTATCGGCATGTTCTGTATTGCTAGAATGTTCGGTTATAAATTTTAATTATTTAACGGTTGAGTTTAAGTATAATACGATTAAAGTAATACTTATGAATTAAACTTATTATAAAGATTCTGTTTATTGTTTGTAATTACAAAAAAAATATCGTTAAAGAAAAATATTACAACGAGTCATTAAATTCATGTCAAACTATAAAGAAATGTTCTGTTGAATTAAGTTACAAAAAACCGACAGAATGACGTCTAATTCAAACATTTTTTTAACAAGGACATTTAAATCTACACTCAGTTCTTTATTATTCACGTATGTAACAGCATTCTTATTATCACTTCGGTCGATTTTCAGCTTCACATTCAACTTGTATTCTTTATTGTACGTGCCGGCAGTATTGGTAGCTGTCTTATTATTCATTATAACCAGCTCACGCAGATATGTGAGAACAGATGTGCCTTGTACAAACCGTTTTAACAAAATTGTCAAAGGATTATCAATTCAAACCGTATTACCGGCAGCCTTGATTTCGGTCAGCGCATGGTTTCTGTCCAGTATAAACCCATTCTGTCAAGATGAAAAAATTTGGCTTTTACTCAATGTTGGATGTGCTCTGGCTGGAGTTTTATTCCATTATGAAAACGTTTACTTTGAACAAGACTTTCACTTTCCGATCATTCAAACTACAAAATATTCAATGTTTATGTCTAAACTCTCGGAGATGTTATTTAAATCATTGAAAAAATCATTTTTGTACCTATTTTTCATATTTATTCCATTATATGTGATTGAACCAAAATTGTGTTCCAATGTTTATTTTTTTATGATTCTGTGGTTTTCAATATCATTAGTTTTATACTTGTTTTATTCATTTGAGCACATTATATACTTAACTATGACTGAACGTGTTATATTTCCAATTGTGACGATAAATCAAGACAATAATTGTTTACTTAATGCTTTGAATGTTGATAATAAGATTATAAAATCATTAGCTCTATATGATCTTTATCAAGCTACAATTAAAGATGCAGAAAGAAGAAAAGAAATATTTAGCTTAAGTTTTGCGGGAAGTGTTCCTCAGAGTTGGAAAATTATATTTAACTATTGTATAAATAACATAAAATCCACCACAGGAGACATGAACAATTTAGTCAACCATGTACCACTGAAGTTAATCAATCGACGCAATATAACCAATGCCAGATTAATACATATTAATGGTAGTGCCATTAGCAAACCATCCGAAGAAAATGTAAATAAACACAGCATATTTTTGTATTTTTTTGAAAAATTCTGGTTGTATAACTACTTTTTTGGACAATTGGATAAAGATAAATTATTAGAAGAATTTGAAGCAACAGTTTGGTGCTGTTATATACTTTCAAATTTGGCTGTAGTTTCATTAAAGGAGGACGAGTATGGTGTAGTCAGAGAACAACTTGGGCAAATTGTTAGCACTATTTTAGATTTGAAAAATCAACTTGATTTCCAACAAAGAACTTTTAACAACCAAAATACCAAAAAAATTGAATACTTGAAAACACACGTTAAGACTTGTGCTGTGATGCTAGCATTGAATTTTGGTATGTACGTCAATGATATTGGATTAGATGAAACTCAGTTGCATAGCTTTAAAAAAATAATAATACAGTTAAATAATTGTTAACATTATTCTATGTAAAAATTAAAAATGTTTATTATATTGTTCTTAATATTTTTTTTTATCATGTCTCAGTGATGCAGTTATGGACTTAAATGTATTATATTGTTTTGTAAATATCATATTCTTACAATGTTTTCACTATAATGTTGTAAATATAATACATTTTTACTTTATTGAGTGAAGTAAACAGTAAAACTTATTCCAAATGTATTTATTTGAGTATCATAATCATAATACAATAATAATGTTAAATAAAAATATTGTTATATAACTTAAAAGTTACATCAGTAAAATAAATTTTAGTCTTTACTAATTTTACTGTAACAAGTCTTATTATAACATATTATAAACATATTTATATTTTAAATGAATCTCCTTTTGTCATGCCTGGTTGTTGTATAATATATGATCCTGCATTAATTCCCGCTTCTATACAGGTTTTAATTGGACATTCCAAAATATATTTGCTGATAAAACCTACGAAAAAAATATTTTTCAAAATACCTATTTATAAAATAAACTAAATTTTTTTTGTTTATCAAAACTAATCTTACCACCAATAAATGCATCACCAGCACCATTTGAATCAACAATATTACTTATTGGAATTTTGGGCACTGGATATTGTGTGATAACTCCATCTAAGAAATAAAAAATAAAAATAATTTTTTTAGTTTTACCAGAATTTATTAAAAATCGGGTTTTAATGACCATACATACATTGTATGACAAATTCAATTTAACCATATCAGGAAAGTATCATATTATTTTAATTACAATATATACCTTTAGCAACGAGGACTGGTTTTTCGCCTTGAGTTATAATAACTAAACGATGTCCATCATTTTCAATATCAAAAGTACTTAATTTACATGCAATTTCCTCAATGTTAGTTAAATCCCATTTTTGTCCATCCGAAAATGCTTTGGCTTCCTAAATAAAATATAAATTTTATTAGAATTAAGTTAAAGCTAAATTAAATGCTACTAACTTCATCATTTCCCACTACAATAGTAACATAACGAAAAATTGACATAACTGAATCCATATAAAATTGATAAATAAACGGAGCACTCATATTGAATAAAAATGGACACTTTCGTTCAAAAGCAATCTTAGCAATTTTTTGAACAGCTTTTGCATTGACTTGTAAGAAAAAACCCTAAAAAAAATTAATAATTTCACCATTAGTTAGAAGTTATGCTTAGAATACAATTCAATAATAAAATACTTAAGAGGCTGTCAGCGCACTATTTGTTTTCTCTCTGGCTCACAAGCAACATAGACAAAATGCATTTACGCAAAATCATTTTTTCTATGTGTTTAAGTAATCTCAGAGTGAAGTCACCCATGACTAAAAAGATAGAGAATAATATTTTAGAGGGAATGACATATCGATTTGTCTAAATATTGTCTCAAAACAATTTAAACATCATTTAAATTAACAAATTTTTTTTATTTATTTTGAAAGTCGAATACAAAGTCAAATAATAATAAAATATAAAATAAATATGTCATTCCCTCTAAAATATTATTCTCTATCTTTTTTGTAATACATGACTTTACTCTAAGATTACTTAAACGCATAGAAAAAATGATTTTGCGTAAATGCTTTTTGTCTATGTTGCGCGTGGGCCAGAGAGAAAACGAATAGTGCACTGACATCCTCTTAAATAAGCTAGGTAATTTATATATAACATAATATTATTTAATATTTATATTTAATTGTATACAAAAGTGGGCAGTAAGCCAAGTAAAATTTATAATTTGTATAAAAGTCACAAACTACAGTAGAATGGACTGGAAACTGCAGATAAAACATTGTTTGTCGAATGTAGATACCTCCTTAGATTTTAAGTTTAAACCTAACAGTTATGAACTTAAGAAGACCCTACACCTGCATAAGTTGTCTCTGTCTTACAAATGCACAACATACCAAAAACTGTTTTGCGCGGAACAACTATGCTTCCTCTTTATTTAAAGAAGAATTACCAAAATTCCACAACACATGAGGAAGAACTTAATCTGTGTTGTAGCGATTTTGTTTTTTTTATAGCACTTACCAATAGTTTTTAATAGTTAAACGAAAAAAACTTAATGTTCTCAAACTAATAACTTTAATTATATTAATGTTTCCAAATAATAAAAACGCTACGACACAGATAAAGTTCTTCTCTATGTGTTGTGGAATTTTAGTAATTCTACTATAAATATAGAGGGAGCATAGTTGTCCCGCGCAAAACAGTTTTTGGAATGTTGATCATTTATAAGACGGATACAACGCATGTGGGTGTAGCGTCCTCTTAAGTAAACTAAATTTGATATGATCATACATTTTTGTGGCTAGTGAATAATGTATACTTATCTTTTGGCCCTTAACATCAAAAAAGTAGCCGACCTCATATATACAAAATTATAACTTGAACAATACGAGAAATTTTGTTTAAAATAATAGATTTTTTTGATTACAAATATTTTTTAATTTATAATACAATTTATACTCAATTCCACGAGAGAACGTACATATTTTTTGTTCAATCGCTACGCAATCCCCACCATTTTTGCCCGTTTGGTCAATGGTTGGCAATGACTCTTCGCATACGTAGCCACTGAGTGGTAAAGAGTGGGAGAAATTTGGTACATGTACGTTCTCTCATGGAATGGAGTATATTAGTGTTACAATTTACAAATTATATAAAATCAAATATTTAAATATTAAATTAAGGCTTTGTTAATCCTAAATTGAACTTACTGTAACTAAGTAGAATTTTGCATTTTCAATTATAGCTTTATTTTCAGGAACATCCAAATGGTCTTCAGTAAAAGTCTCTGCAGCTGATAAATTAGCACACAAAGATCTATCTTTGCCATTATTGGTGACAATAACTGCACAGGTGCCTGAATAAAATGTTTAAATATATTTATTTTCCACAAAACTTCTAGAAGTTAAAAATAATAATTAAATATTTACCGGTGGGTTTTTCTGAAGAGTATTGATATTTAACATCAACTCCCTCGCTGTTAGCTTTAAGTTTCAAAATCTCACTATATTTATCTTTACCAACCGCACCAAAAAATACAGTTACGTTAGGTTTTTCTAGAACCCACTAAATTATCATTTTTTTTTTTTAATAATAAGAATAAAAATGATTAGGTACATTGGTTTAGCATTGATAATACCTGAGCAACCCTCAAAGAATTTTGAGCAGAGCCTCCAGCGGTGTATTCAATATTTTTATTCTTCATCAATTCTTCATAGAGAGGCATGTGTTTTTCCTCAGCCAAGATAGCATTATTACTTTTTAGATCATATTTATCTAATAAATTTTGATCACCAACAACGGTCATGTCCAACAATGGGTTACAGAATCCAACAATGGATCCAGGTCTAAAATAAATTAATACAGTTAAACATTGACCATGAGAAATTCTTAAATACATACTTTAAAATGTTAGAATCACCCATTTTTTTTACACAACCGAAATAATAAAACGGCTAAGAATGGAAAGAAAGTCTAAAGAGTTATAAAAAGTCTTAGAGTACTGTTATATTGTAGACAAATAAGAGTTAAGTAATTATGGAAAGGAGCGATGTACTGTTCAATAGAAAGAGAAACACTCGACAACGCTCAAATGCTCAATTAAAATTTAAAGTTTCACGATTAGTTCGTTGTTATCTATAATTACTTATCAAAAACAGATAACATTAAAAAAAATTCCACACTAGAACATCGTGTAATACTAATATTTATGTTTTACTAAATTACATTCAACAATAATTTGACATCACAATCTAATTTGATGCATTCGAGTACCAGGAAGACGTGTTGTCGTGTTCTTAATTAATATTTAACATTGTATATTATCATGTATGTTTTAATATTTTGAGATTGTAAAATGGCGTCGAAATTTCGAACAATAAATTTAAATTCGTAGATTTGAAGGTTATAATGCCGCATTATTGCTGATTATTCAAGGCGACTAATGAAAAATGTACTAGATAAAAATTACATCACCCTGATTATTAGCACTAAGAAATAAGATACATTATAATAATATAGTCTTTAGTCCGTGATCTATTATATTATTATAATATTATATACCATATAGATAGTCTATAATAATATAATATATACAGGGCCGTCCCGAAGAACAATTTATTTGGGGGGGGGGGGGGGGGAGTTAGACCTATTAATTTGCCGACTCGAAAATTTTTTTTCTCGCTTCAATCAAAAAATGTAGGTACATTGTTTTAAATTACAATTTATATTAGTATTTTAAGAACATAATATATTATATACAGCTTTATGTAAGGGCCTGGTGCAGCGCGGAGTGATTGCCGATTGGCCGCAGTGGCTACTGACTAATGCATGCTGCGGTCCAAGCATCGTCCGGCGTCATTAGCAGTGCTGCAACAACCGGGGTTGCTAGGGGTGCGAAGAACCCCTTGGCCCCTCGTTAAATCATAACAATAGGCCCCGGGGCCAGTGGCCGAACTATTTGGAACTTTTTTCTCTTAAGGTGTTTCACAAAGTGGTATCTTACTATCTTATTATTGTATCAAAAAATAGAAACTAATGAATACATTAGAACCATAATTATTATTATAATATAAAACAAAGTCCTAACTATATTTATAACAAAATAATAAAAATAATAATTTCGAATGGCAGGGGGCTGAATTATACCGCCAATATCATATTTTCGAATTTCTTAATTTTTCCATGTTGTGACGGCTGATGGTTTATTGCATTTAAATTTGGACAAAAAAGAAAATAAATGGTTTTAAGAGGTTGCATACCATTTTGCTCCTCAGTCGTCAGCTATATGTGTACAATCAGTACAATGTACAATGTGTTCAATGATCTTCACCTATCTGTAAGCAGTATAGCAGTGTACCTATATATATTATATATATATTATATTAAATGCATGACATAATGTATTTAGCTAAAAACAACAAGCAATATGTATTAAATGACCTATTGGTACATGAGCATAGTGGCAACTATAGGGTTAAAATTCTGGGGCTACAGCCCACAAAACTATTAATTTAAAATAACCTATAAGCAGCTTATATCTAAATAAATAAGGAATGTTTTTTGGAGGGGTCTGAATCGTAGTCAAGGGGGGGGGGGCTAAAGCCCCTCCCTTCACTTAATTGCGCCTTTATACTTGGGCCCTATATATTTATTAGTCGCACACCCACCAATATGTACCAAGTTGCGGCACTGGTCATTAGCAAACGGATGGGTGATTACTCTGGTTTCAAGTGACGAATCTTCACATACGTACGTGTTCCTCAACCAACCAACAGTAATCCCCCCCACGAAATGCTGATAAGTAATGACCATAGTTGCCGATAATTTAAGACCAATAATTTTTATTGATTTACCGATTTATTGATTTTACAATGATGTGTGTTTTTTTATTTGTTTATTATTTTTTTTTTGTGTCCGTCATCGCCTTTTAAGACCGTAAAAATGCTTAGAATTTCTTCAAAAGCATCTTTTTCTTTACACCATAACATTTTAAAAATATTTTGACTTGTTTTGTCTTGTTTACGGACATTTTCAGTTTCCAATTTTTTTTTTGGTTTTTTTTTCTATAAATATAAATTAAATTGTATTTGTAGGGTCAAAAAGCGTGACAATTTAATACAATGCTTTTAATATATTGTTACAACATCAGTTAAAAAATATTAAAAATACATGGGCACACATTTTCTGTAAGCAATCTAAGTTCAAATTTTGACAAAATATATCAAATTAAAAATTAAAAAATATATAAAAAGATTAGCTTTTATAGCTAAGGATTGAACATTTAAAACAAGGTCAACGTAAGTAGGTTATTCTGTAATCGAAAAATCAAAAAAAAATATTTAAAAAAACAGTTTTTTTTATAGTTATTTTATGTTCAAATTTGAACGAAGTTAATTAATATTTAAACGAAGAAGAATGATTTTAGTTTTGTGTGGTCAAATTTAATCCACTTTTGTTTGTCGGAATATTTTTCATTTTTATTATTAATATTCATTAT
>NC_042495.1:8596977-8600940 GCF_005508785.2 Acyrthosiphon pisum | reverse complement strand
ACAATTGCTCGTAACTTGCTTGTTAATGTTTTAACTAAATTATTTTGGAGCCCGGCATTTACAGACAATTTAATAGAATGTGCAGTACATCTAATTAAATTATCCTGACCTATGTCATTAATAGCTTTCACTATATTAGCCGCATTGTCACTGACAATAGCACACACTTTATTTTCAATTTGCCAATTTACAGATTTATTACAGATTTTATATTATTAAAAATATTTTCCGAAGTATGCGATTCTGGTACCTCAACTGTTTCCAAAATTCTATTTCTTAATTTCCAATTATCCAAAAAATGGCATGTTACACCCAAGTAACTATTATTTGCTACAGAAGTCCAAAAGTCAACAGTTAAACACACATTAGGTATATATTTCAAAACCTTTTTTAAATTCTCCCTTTCAACTATTGCCATTTGGTCAGTTTGTCTTGTTATAGTGATTCTACACGGGACAATATATTCTGGCACAGCTATATGCATAAGTTCACGAAATCCTTCACCTTCTACAATACTAAGTGGTTTTAAATCTTTAATGACAAATGTCATTATACTTTTAGTGAGCTCTTTACTACAAACCCCCTTTATAGATAATTTTGATGTTCTTACTTTAAAATAATTTTGAATATCACTCGATGCACTAGATGTTTTTGACACGCTGCATTGTTGTAAATGTAATTTTAAATTACTAGTATTACCACTGTACGCAATAATAGACTTGCACTCGCGACAGTGAACTTGTTTTTTATTTAATATTGTACCATTATTATAATATATTTGAAAGCCAAAATATTTCCATATGTCACTACGACCTCCGGGTAATGGTACTATCTTAATAGAACTCATAATTTTTATTTAATTATTTAACTTATTAATTATAACTATTGACAAATAAATTATTATTAATTTAACTTATTAATTATTTAACTCAACGTAGACGACGGAAAAAACGAGACTAATTGTAAAAATCCAACAGTCACAGCTATATACGTCTATTGTAAGAGTTTTATCGTATTGCTTATCGTTGGTGTTTAATCGTTCTTAGACATTGATTTACTGTCAAAACTTATATAAATAGAAAATAGAAATTTCAAATGGCAACGAATTGATATCAATTTTCGATATCGATAAAATGTTGGATATTTACCTGCGATGTATTCCCCCCCCCCCCCATTTTTTTTTTTAAAGTTTGGAAGATAATGTAATGCATACAAAAAAGATTAATAATAAACAAAGTGTCACACATTTATTCTAAACACTTGCTATATGTATATTGTATATTATAATATGTATATTAAAAATTATATTCATTAACTCAATTTTTATTTTATTTCCCTTGGGTTTCTAATAGTAAGCATTTGAGTTACTGCAATATGATTCATAGCTCTGTTTATCACTAACATAATATAAAGATTAACATTGCATCATTATCAATTATCATAAATGCTTAGTTTTTATATCATAAGCATTATTTATAATTTTTAGCTTACTATTAACCACAGTGTTTATTATACATTTTAAGTTTTAATTAACTATAAATTCATATATTTAATTTGCATATTATGTATAATATATGGCACATTAAATATATTAGCTATTTAATGGAAAATCATAAAAGATGATTTCCTTCTAAGAATTGGTTAAAACACTTAGATAACTTACAATCTCAACCAAATTTTGTCCCCAGATAAAAAATAGTCCGCTTTTTAATACTTATTGGATATGATTAGTGATGGTTTTCGTGTTTGTTTGTATGGATTGATGCTTTGAAATTTGAGTTTTTATTAATTCAGTTTAGTACCAAAACCCCTTTGCCCTCCACAGGGGACGCGCCTGCATTATGATAAGTGTATACAATTTAAAAAAAATAATAAAATTGTTTTAGATAAAATTTTTTTAAAGAATTATGAGAATTAAAATTTTGTTAACAAAAATGGAACTTAATAAAAGAAATTTATTGTATGTTGGTATCCATAACAAAGTTGACTTTAAAAAATATTAGTTCTATCCAAAATATTCATGGTTGAAAAAATGTGTGTGTATTTTTGAGTTTATTGGAAGAGGCAAAGAGAGAACATTTTGTTAGTTAAATTTTGAGATAAAAGTTTAAAAAAACTTAAAATATTATGGATAAATTAAAGAAACTTGATTCTATTTAACAAGTTTTTTTACTTTTCTTTGTTGTTTAATTTAGTACCAACTAAAAAAAAAAAAATTATCCCTCTAATAATGAAAAAATTCATTTTTGATAGTCAGAATATTTATTTTGTTATTTATAACAATTTTTTTTTTTTTTAGGTTGTTAATGAATCTTCATTAAATTCGATTCCTTCAGTGAAAAAGAATAATGCTGAAATCCTGAAAGAAGCATGGTTCTGGATATCTGTACAATACCAGAGTTGCGCCTTAACAAAAGAATATTTATTAAGCAATGTAAGAACTTATTTTAATATTTCTCAATATGTAATTTGTTTTATACTTATGCAACTTCAATTGGTTTAGGTAAATGTGACCAACACACCTATTTCTGCTCATGTAATGTCATCTACGTTGACATTAAATTCTTCTCGTTCACGTAAAAGAAAAAGGCATTTAGACAATTTGGGTTCTTTGCTAAGGTCCAGTCCAACACCTGTGGCAACTATTCGTGAAACATCGCCAACAAATAGTTCAAGGCCATCAAAACGACGGTCATCAGCTGCCAACACCCTTGACGGCCTGAGGTTGTCATGTGGATCATTTTTAAATTTCACAAACAGCCCAGATCATCCATCACCTTTGAAACTCCCAAGAGGTAAGGGTTTTGGATTAATAATATTATGATAACAGTGTATTGTATTTAGATTAAATGTATCATTTCCAGATCAAGATTTAGTTATAAAAGATAAACCATTTAGTCCACGATATCAAGTTTTCTCTGAATTATTACAGACTGAGATTAACTATGTGGGGGTGTTAAACACAATAATTACTGTGAGAATTTTTTCTTAATTCATAATGTTTATTATTATTTTTTTTTTTCATATTTAATTCTACCAAAGTAATTTCTTTTCTTCATTCACCTAATTATTCACGTTTTCATTTTGTTCATAGGTGTACAAAGAACCATTAGAAGACATTATAGACAAAAAAGACTGTTTGCTAAATAATACTGAAATTAAAATTATATTTGGAAATGTTTTACCTATTTATCAAGTACATCGAGAGATGTTAGAAGAGCTCAAATGCCTTGCTACATTGTGGCAAGAAGATAGTAGTATAGGAAATGTTTTCCTTAAATATGTAATACTACACATTTGACAGTGGATTTTGAAATTAAAATACATTTTTTAATTTTTTAATTGTGTTGCAGTCCAGTGAGTTAATGAAAGCTTATCCACCGTTTGTAAATTTTTTTGAAAAAACAAGAGAGATGTTGTTACAGTGTGATCAAACAAAACCTCTTTTTCATGCTTTCCTTAAGGTCGGTCAGTTAAGGCCCGAATGTTGCCGACAGAGTCTACAAGAACTTCTCATTCGACCCGTGCAACGCTTACCCAGTATTAGCCTCCTGTTAAATGGTGAGTCTTGTGAAGTGGTTCAAATTGTTATAACATAGAACATCAGAACCGTGCACTTAAGTCCAACAATTAAATACTTTTACAGATATATTGAAACATACTGACAAGAATAACCCTGATCACCAAGCTCTTATATCAGCCTTAGCCAGTATACGAGAAGTAATGACTCACATAAATGAAGACAAAAGAAAGACCGAAGGTCAAGTTGTACTTTTTGATATATTTAATGATATCGATAATTGTCCTGTGAGTATACCATTAATTGTATTTTTATGGATAATACTCTGATTTGTGTATAAAATTGTTTTGTATTACTTCATATAAAGTATGACTATTTCAACAACTATCATATTTTGTTTTAGCCTCATTTAGTTTCTTCACATCGAGTTTATCACAAATGTG
>NC_042495.1:8593682-8596877 GCF_005508785.2 Acyrthosiphon pisum | reverse complement strand
TAATAAAACTAACATAAAACTTGTTTGTTTATCTTTCCACGCTATAATAATATAATAAACTAAGCTTTAAAATCTATACTTTTAAAAATAGCTTTACTATACGTTACAGACACGACGTCTTTAAAATATAAGAATAATAACCAAGTCATTAATTTAAAATGTTTACGCAGGTAAAATTGGCGCAAATGGGATGTACGGTACATAAATACAGGACACTGTTACCCATAGGCGCAAACAGGGGGGGGCTTTAGGGGGCTAAGCCCCCAAACATTTCCTACATTATTTTTTAAGCTTAAATTTACAAAATCAAAAAGACCCGTAGAATTTAATTTTAATTCTTTAATATGTCTACTTGAGATCGATCCGGGCATCAGGCTACATTTTAAGATATTTGATTAAAATTTCGAATAATCAACATTTAACATTTCGTAAATTTTAAATATTCAAACAAAATTTAAAGGAATTAAGGAACACAATTATAACAAAGTGGCCTGATAGATCTCAAATAGACATAATATTAATGAATTTTAATCGATTTTCAGAAGTTTTATCACGTTATCATACAATAATTATACGAATCCGAATTTTTTTTGTTTCAATAATAAATGCGGTTATTTATATAAGTTGTGATATGTAATTTTAATTTCATACATTTTTCTAATAAATCACAAAACGCAGAATCGTCATATTTAGGTACACTTACAAAATAAATAAAAAAAAACCTCCATTAACAGACACCTCTAAATAGCGGACTTTTTTAGGGAACACATTACAAAATGTCTACAATCGGAATCCTCTGAATAGCGGACTGCGGACAAAATTTCGGTAACAGTGTCCTGTATTTAGTGGTTTTACTGTACGTAGATATATAAAAATATATAATTGCTAACGGCTAACACACACATAGTATACATATAAAATTATTGTTTGAGCTTAAGGTAGTTTATTATCATATATTTGAGCACCATTTTTAGTGTTATGTTTAATTTGTAACGTTTCTAGTTTAGCAACCTATCGATAGGTACTAGTTCAGTATAAAATCAAGTAAACATGAATGTTAAACATTTAATTTTGTAGAAACGGAATTTATGAAATAAACGATTGTTAACAATGAAGTACAGGATAAGAACATTTTTGAACAAGAATGATTTAGGAAAAGTTAAAAATAACATAATTATACATATCTTAAATACTAACAAGAGGTAATAATAAAATAATTCATTTAAAAAAATTTTAAATTAAGTTTTAAAACATAATTATCATAATAATATAATATAGCTATTGATACTGACAGTTAAAATTGAAACAACATTTTTTGAGTTTCAAAGTGTCTACCAGGTATTGATAGGCCATTGGATGCTACCTGGGCGCTGACGATAGACTTAATATAGACCTTTTATGTTTTCTGCTTGGCTGATTTGACATGAGCGGCGATGGAAATGTATGGTCATCTGATGAAATATCCTAAAATAAAAAATAACCAAATTCAGTACTTAGGTACTTGGGTATTTAGGTACTAAATTAAGTTACTTTTAGGTAACTGATATTTATGTATTTTAATATTATGCCAGTAACTGATACCAGTGGCGTAGTTACGGTGGAGGGGGGGGGGTGTATAAGGGGTTTCCACCCTCCCACCAAACAAAAATCTTTTTTATATTGGTATTTTGTTTTGGGAAAATTGTTGTGATAAGAGACTTTCGGCAAACTGCCGACGGTACGAATAATAAATTATATAGCACGACAAATCGACAAAATTATATCATATAATTAATTAATTATATGATATAATTAACACAGTAGACGCCGCTTATAAGACTCACTTTGGAACATGCACAAAGTGAGTCTCATAACCGAATGAATCTTATAGGCGAAGTGGGAAAAAAAAATTAATTACGTATTTAAAAATTTTATTTTACTTCATATTTTGTTTCAATTTTAATACTTTAACACATATTACATAATATTACATAGGTACCTACTTATTATTGAATAAATTCAATAATCCTGATAAGAAAAAAACTAAAATTATAATTACATATAAAAATATAAAAATTAAACATTAATAAAAAAATATTATTATTTATTATTTATTTTGAAAAAAATTTGTAACTTTGGTTTGTTTTTTACTTTGTTCCAATATTCCGAAAATATACTGTTCGTATTCGTATTGTACATTGAAATTAGTACCACGGTGATGGACAGCTCGAATAACGATAATCGTTGCGATAAATGTGAACTTTTATCTGCGATAAAAATTATACGTTAAAAGGTACCAACAGAAACTAGAAATAATCAACACGAATATTATTTAATTTTTCAATACCAATTTATTTCTAAAATATAACCAAAAAAGTTTATTTTCTACTATTTATCTTACGAAATTTGAGTCTTATAACCGATTTTTTTTTTATGTATTTGGATACGTCCGGACCGTGCCAAACGATTTTGAGTCTAATAAGCGACTGAACCTTATATCCGTGAGTCTTATAAACGGCGTCTACTGTATATCATAAATATATTTAACCCCCCCCCCCCAGAAAAAAATCGTATCTACACCGCTGACTGATACTATTTTGTAACATTATTATATGATTATTAGATCAAACTTATTTTGTGCACAATAAATAAGCTGAGAATAAAACCACATTACTAGTGATGCAAAAGTTTAAGCTAAACAAACATTCATGTACATTGTACTACATATAAAAATGTTTAAAATGATAAAACCAAATAAAAAACGTGTAGTTGTTCAACATAAAAAATTAAATAAAAAATGTACATCATCTGCGCAGATGAGATATAAATTAAGAACAAAAATGAACATATTATACAAAATAGCAAATAGTTTACCAGGTTTTATAATTATAAACAATTTGTGATTCATTTTAATATTATTAAAAAAAAATTAATCTGATGTTGTAGTGTACCAAAATATATACAGCATGATTTGCAATAGTATTTTAGAAGGTTTATAAAATAAATAATTATCAACTAAACCACCCTGGAAATAATAAAATTAGTTAGGTATTTTAAGTAATTTTTGATAATTTATAACAATTGATCTTATTTATTTTATTGGATAGCCATAAATTATTTCAATGAATAAATAAAAAAAAAAATCTGTTAAAAAATTATAAATTTTAGTAAAGCCTGATAACCAACATTTTAACAGTCTTTCAAAATTAATGTAAT
>NC_042495.1:8574829-8593582 GCF_005508785.2 Acyrthosiphon pisum | reverse complement strand
CCTTTGGCTATTTAATTTGAAAAACATATATTTGAATTCCGTAATCTCTTTTCTAGATATATAGGAATATGTGGATCTATGATCTTTAGTATTGTTTAATTAGTATTATAGTACCAGAATAATTTTCTTTTTTTTTTTTTCAAAATTCACTTTTACTTTTGAATTACTAAAAAAAAAAAAATCGCTTCCTACAAAACACACAAAAAGCGGAGAAATTGTTATGTTTTTTTCGAAATTGAAATTGGATTTCTGGAATTGTATTTTTTTCCGCTTATTGATCTAATCGCACGAAAAAACTACCAGCTTTCAACAGTCCTAATATAGTCTTATATTTTTGTTAGTAAATTTTAATAATATTCGAACCAAAAATGGAATGTTTTGTTTACAACACATTTTGATATAATGATAATAAATAATAATATTGATGAATACATTAACCTATGGTTTACAATAATATTAATACATTGTTATATTTAAATGTAGCCAATGTAGGTACCATACTTGTTAACATAAATATAATATAGTTATAAAACGAGTAGTAGATACACTTTATGAACAAAGGGGTCATAATTAGATATTCTAGCATTTCAAAGGCTAGAGAAAAAAAATGAAGTGCCCCCCCTCAACATTTTTTTCTGGCTACGGCACTGGTTTACACGGTATGTCTGCAGTAGTTATCTTCAGTCTATACGTACTGAATTAAACCAGGCAAACAATTGGCAAATCGAAATTTGTCTAATATTTTACTGTTGTAATTTAAGTCTTTAAGTATAAATTTCCTAGTAAAATACGCGGTATAATAATATATTAATAGCGTTTCCGTTTTGCAAAATTTACCACACCGTAGTGTTAACTGCAAATTTATTGCTATCTTTTTTGCGCATTATTAATTATGTAGGCGGTGTTCACTGTTCGCCGCTCGGGATATGCTCACATTAATTATTATGCGACTCCGGACTCAATATTTACGAAACTGATATTCTTGTCACAGCTGATGTTAAGGCGTTGTAAAAGTCATTTTTGAGTGTTGAATACTGCTGTAGCCTTGTAGGTCAGAATTCTGTAATATGTGATCTATACCAATAATAATTAGTGTTTAAATTATTTGCATTTGATTTAGTACATACATTAAAAATATTATACTCATAGGTAATTGTTGACAACATATTTTTCAAATATTCTAAGTTTAAAGAATTTTGTCTACTACTCATTTTATTATCAATATGTATGAATGTTTTTTGTTGTTGTATTTGTAACATAATATACTACATAGGTACGCATTATTCAAAATAAATACAATCGATGTCATTGCACATTATAGTATCATTACGTATAATTATAATTTTTTATAGTCATTTTTCAGTAGACTACACTATAGGTAGCATAATACGCATTTTGAAAGTAAATTAAATAAATTATAACTTTGTAACAAAAATTTATTAATTTTACCGGATTTCTAAGAAATAGTCTATTTTCTGTGATTGATGCATTAAAATCAATGTTAGGTAACATAATATGACAACTGACAAGTATATAAAGCAAGTAGGTAAAATCGCAAAGGTAAAGCACTAGAGCCGTATAGACATTTATTTTTCCTATAGGTACGTATATTATGGTATATCAATAATAAAAATATTATATTTTCAATGTACCGTTTTAATTTTCAAGGAAGGATTTGTCGACTGTCGAGCGTCATATTTCAATTGTAGAATTTAATGGTTATTATTACAACTTCGCGTTGTGAAACGTTGTTATTATGTTTATTATACGAAACGTCAAGTTATCTTACTATAACAATTCGTATTGCTTCAAAGGAAGTGGCAATTTTTACTCGTTTCGCTTGGTGTTTATGCGGAACTTTTACGCTTCTATATTGTACATGCACGTAAAACGTAATCATGGCGCATTCGAGACGGTCGGAACTCAGATTTCAGAATACGTATATTCAATGTGGTTGACGAATACGGTTAAATAAAAGTTAAATCGATATGTCGTGTTGCCGTGTGATTATAATAACAACGCGGAAGGCCGAAGCGCAATACTCGTCGTTAAACGCGCGCGGCACCTAAACAGCAAGTCTGCTGTGTTGCAGTATCTATAATCTATACACTGTTTTAATTAACGAGGACAGTGTAATAATAATAAAAACGCCAAACTCGTGAGTATATGGTATGTAACTAGGTTGTAAAGAAAAAAATACACCCAACATCGATGAACGTCGTCGATTGGGACCGAAAAGATATTATAATACACTCGATAAGTAAGGTCGAGACGTACAATATAATATATAGGACCGTCGTCGAAGTGGGCGAGGACGAGATGGAATGCCGGGATGGGGTTTGGTTTTGAAAAACAAGCCGTAAACAATTTAAGTACGTCGATTCTACTCGACTACTCACTCGGCGTCTCGGCCCGTCGCAGCAGCATCAATTATATCTGGGGAGCGCGATGTGGTATACGATGCCTCCTCTGCAACTTACGACCGTCATCCGCGAGAAAGTCGTTTTTGTTTTTGTTAAATAAACCATTACAAACTCGTCACAATAATAATATAACAAAATAATATAATATAATTATACACAGGATGTTTAGAATATATTATGTTTAGGACACGTATATTAAGTTTCTAGACACACCCCATGCGTATATAATACGAAATATATAATATAAATAATATAATAATATATACTATTCAGCATTTGACGTTAACACTCGCGGATGTTTAAATGTTTATGACCGGGGTAACAATAACTATAATGAGATGCGCTTGTACATAATTTTATATTATCATAAATACTACTATACTAATAGGATCGCTCGATCGCGTGTCTGCACACTTGTCTTTGCGGACTATAGAGTAAGGAGACAGGATGACGGCAAGCTGCGTGTAACGACAGTGTCATTTCAAAGGTTTCGATATTATATTGCACGTGTAAATAGCAAACGTCGAAACAATATAAAAAGTCCTTTCCACGAGAATAGCTACAGGATGCAGTCATGCAGATACTAGTTATTGTGCCTTGTCCACGATCATGCACCATAATATACTGTAGTCAATTTAGACTATAGCTAAACAACTATAGTATTAAACATATTCTAATAATTCAATGACTAAACATATTATATCATGTACAAGAATTTTAACAAATCTCAATTCATATCTTAAACTAATAAGATAAACTGAAAAATATACTATACAGAAACTAGAGAGTAGGTAGGTACTTAACATTTTGTAGCAGAGATTAAAAAAACTATAATTAGCAAATATCTGAAAGTACATTAATTGGTTCTTATTGAATTTTATCCATTGAACTCTGCAATAAAACCAATATTTAAATACTATAGGTACGATGAGTAACCTATTATATAGGTATATATTATTAGAGATATTGGGAATGATTTATTTAGGTTACCTGGTTAGATTAGGTTCTAGCGATGCTTATTTTGTACCGTTTAATTTAATATCAAACATTTATTTTGCATGCATTATTTGGTTTTTAAGGGAATTTTTATTTTCAATAACATTTTTTATGATTTTAAATGCATTGTTTATGAAAATTAAAATTAAAAAATGTTATTTCTGGGTTTGAATGGAATTTTATATAATATTATATTCTACGCAAACAATTAATATTTATCTAATCATTATCTAATCTTGAATTTGAAATTCCAAGCAAGTAATAAAATCAAAACGGGCTAAAAGGTTATTCACTATATACCTGTACATTGGTACCTACCTATTTAATACTTTTATAATCACTGAATAGACATTAATCAAATTCAGCTTCATCAAATCAATTAAATCAAAATTAATAATTGAAATAATATTTTTGAACTTCCGTCTACAATGCATATTAAATGTCGATGTATTTGTAACTTAATTTGTCATGGTCATAAAATATGCATTTTTATATGAAATTTTTTTGGGCATACAATTCTGGCAGCCCTATTTTGTATTCATGACATTACTATACAGTGCTTGTACTGTTCAGTGTGTCTTTCACTCTTTTGACCTTGCCGTGGTCTACTCCCAGGTCCCAATCGAGTTTTAATTTCTTAGGATTTTTGACGAACACGTAAAATACGTTTGTCTCTATAATATTATATATCAATATATTAATATATTATTAGCAATTTCGTATCATCATGGTTAGGTTTAGGTAATAGGTATGTTAAACGTGCGTGGAAACAAATAAAGGAGCGCACAGAGGATTGGAAATAATAAAAAAAACAGCGAGGAGGCGGTGTAGGCGCAAAAAATATAGGAAAAAACAGGCGCGGGTAGTAAAAAATATGTTTTGGCGACAAGGTCAACGCGACGCCGCCAAAGCCGGTCGACCGGCCGATCGTCGCGTCGCCGTTGCCGAGCAAAAACACGCGCGGGCGCACTGTTCTCAAGGTCGCGTTGCGTCGTGCGTAGCAGCAACAGCAGCGCACAGTGTAACGACGACGATCGGCCCGACGACGGCGACACTCCCCCGGCGGGACAGGCCCGTTTTCGGTCTTACGTCATTGACGCCTCGGCGGCGGCCACTCTTCTCCTTATTTGGTATCGGTCACACACGTATATTATGATATACAATAATAATAATAATAGTATGCGTAGTACGTGCGTGCCGTGTGTCCTTTCCAATGGAGAAAAACGGAGGCAACTCCATATCGGCATCAGAACGCGTTACCGCGCACATTAGCTTCCTATATTTATTTATTATTTTCATGTTTTATTCTTCTTCTACTCTCCGCGAGACGATGAGATTTTCCCATATTTTTCATACAAACCCGCTTGCTAAATATTATAATAATATTTGTACATGTTTACAACCTGCAGCAACGCGCGTGCGCAGAACTACAGTTCCGCAGACGGTAACTGTATTTGTGTCCCCTTCAAATTGGGCCCTCTCCTAATAAGACGAGTATAACGTAAATAAATTGTTGTTTTATAAAAAAATTATTTGGTAACAACAGATAAAAAACGGCCCAATTACAAAATGTCAGGAGGTGCACAGACATATCAGCTGGCACGCCTATATGTAATATGTTAAAAACTGTAGTCACGATTTTGTTGCTTATAATAATGTAATACATAATTTAGCACCTATATATATAGTAATTATAATCATTATTGATTATTATTATTATTAATAATTGTTTAGCATGACGAAGTTGAACGATTTATCATAATATCGGTGGTTAGGTTCAACACGAACGCCTGTTAGTGATTTATTGCACGCGAAAAGAAGCGATAGCAAAATCCCTAAATTTGATGTCCAATATTATTGTTATTAATTATTGTTGGTTGCGCTGCTTAAATATAGTGATTTAATGATGATTTTAGTGATGTCTGATCGTTTTTGCGGACTATTATGCGTCTATACACTTATACACTGTAACCATATTTATTTTTCTGCAGTGCTACGTTAATTAGTGGCAATAAGAATTGCAGTAGCCACGGGTATCAAATTTTCGGGATGTATAACCCCTTTTAAGGAGTGTCATTTTACCATAGATATTGTCTACGTCCTACAAAATTATTAAAAAACAAGATTCCTATAAACGTTGGTCGAAATTATATAAAAACTTTTTTTTACGTGTTTACACCAAACAGAAATGTCATCATTGGTGAATATAATTGTTATTAAGCGATGGAATTTCATAAAGTGTCATCAAAGCCAAACATTGTAGTTAGGTATAATATAATATTATGAATTATGATTCCGGCCACGATATATATCTACAGCATCGTCGTTGGTATTTTACTCGAGATAGGTAGCTATATAATAGTTGGTAGGTATAGGTACACAGCCTATACATCTCACTGGTAGTCTGCTTTGCACAATGTTTTTGTCGAGTCATTTTTAAACAATAGCCATTTACATAATTTAGAATTACTATACCGTATATACCTATATAATATATTCATCTTATTTTTATAATGGACCATTAATGTCTATAATATATTTGGTATATTAAGAGAATACGCCCTTCGACAAAAATGTCCCACTTGTTATATGTAAAAATAATATATTTTTGAACAACGAAAACAAAGAGAACAAAATAAATAAATACTACTGCATGCGCTCCTGCAGGCTGCAGGCTCCAAATGCAGAATAGATTCATATTGGATTATGTCCAAAATATTAAGTATGAAGGATATTTGAACCCACAATACCATAAACGCAGTGAAGGTATCAGTTTGTTTGTTTTTTCTTCACATTTTTGATCATATTAGGCAAAAAGGTCACTCGTTTTAGAATGCCTGTATAGTTTATGATGAACTGCACATCAATGACATTATTATAGAGGTATTTAAGTTACAAGGTACTTTAAGTTACATTTTGTATGAATATTTATAAATTATAAGCAACTCAAGTCTAAAATTAGGTACCTACAATTTCTTATATATTATATATCTTCTATATAGTATAAATTAAAAATTATTGCACTTGTGAGAATAATTTATCTGTGCCCCCGCTATTGCAGAATGTTGATGTTATGACGAGTCGATCATCTATTTATCTATTTATCATATTATTACAAAATAATAAGGTTGGCTCAAGGCCAGTTCTTCATTCATCAGAAAACTTCCCAGTTATTTATATATTACCTATATGTATATATATAACCTACTACAACAATAAGAAATAAATACAAACAGATTACAGAACAAATCAAACCATTAAAAAAGCCAGACAATAGATAGTGGTGTACTTATTGTGTGTAGTGTATTATTTATTTAAAAACAATAATCGTTAAAATAAGAACATGAAGTTTTCTTAAAATATGAAAAAAAAATGTATTCAATACATTTGACATATTATTTCAGTAATAGTTAGAAGTTAAAACAACATAATAATATAGATAAATAGACAATAGTTATAGTATTTTTTTTTTTTTTGACCTAATCCCGGCATCCATGGCCATTAGCTGTATTGGTTTTGAACGTTTTAATGTCGGTAGGGGTGAGGGGTGGGACACGTGTGTGTTGGGGTTGGCAGACTTTTTGATCAGGCACCCGTAGATATCTGCCATGCCCGGATGGGGGATGGCGGCATTTGTTCTCCAGACACCGTGACTTGCCCGAAGAAAAATGCCACCCGTGACCAAGGAATCGAGCCGGCGTCGGCTGCGTCACAACCGACGCCTTAGACCGCTCGGCCACTCCATCTCCCTGTCATAGTACTATATTACATTTCAAGATCTTGGTAATAAATTGTAAATTGTATAGAACAATAATTATGCCAGAATTTATCAACTTCTTGTCTTATTTCCAAGTCTATAGGTACTTTAAATAAAATATACATTTATAACCATAAGCAATATAAAATTAAAAAAAAATAATATTATAATATTTTGTGAACATTTAAATTCTTTAGGTTATAATTTTCTGAATAAATTGCGTAAAAATAACTAAAATTGATTATCATCAGCCTGCATATATGCTATTATATATCTAAATATTGAAATTATTTTCATAAATTTTCATTAGATTTTTCAAACATCTTTAAACAAGTTTAAGCTTTAAATAAAAAAAAAAACCAACTATCTAAATTAAATTGTCAATCGTATGATCTACAATGAGCGTGTATACTTTTTTTAGCTTCTACAGTCTACCTTTAATGTCCTAAAATAAGTGGTCAGTGTGACATCATGAGAACATAAATAACAAAGTATAAACACTCCATTGTAAAACCAATACAATTTGGGCTATATAAATCCTATCTTAAAATATTTATTTATAGTAAAGTAAATAGGTAATATAAGTTAAATTGATTTATAATTTAATTGGATAAAATTATCCAGAAGCTAATTGAAATATTAAATCTTAAATCACAGATTTTTGTTTTTAATTTAACGAAATTAGAGATTAGTCCAGTCAATCTTGATTCTAGTTACTCACTGGTTACGTATAATATTATGATTTTGAACTCATTTGGTCGTAATAATGTCGTAATATTTATACTTTATAGTCGTATTAAATATTAATGTATTATGCGTTACAAAAATAAACTATGTTATTAAAAATGTTTATTATAAAAATCCTATATACAATATAGGCCAGCTGCTATATGACCTATTTTTTAAATAATTTCTCTGGGCATCATAATAAAACAAACATATTTAATATCAATAAATTGTTTATCTTTTTATGGTTTAAAATCTATGCAACTCATACAGATGCGTGATATTGTATTCAATCGAAATTAAATTATTTTTTTTTACATAATTTTAGGTAGATAAATAATATTTATTATTAAAAAAAATATAATATTATGTATTCATAAAACGGCCAATCATTGAAAAACATTTAAGACCCTGAAATTGGCCTGAACATTCAAACCATTGATTGAGTGTAAGTGAGTACGACGTCACATTATGTGGTAAATATGAACAATTGTAATGTTGCAACAAATGTGTGGAACAAGACATGTATAACCCCAAAAATTTCAACTTTATCTCGTCATTTGTTTAAAACCTGGTATAAAAAAAATAAGTTTATAGTGAATAAATAATATTTATTGTAACAATATAGCTTGTAAATTAATATTTATTACCTAATTAATATTTTATACAAAATAATATGTATTGCAATACTATAATGTTTGTAGATACCAAATAAATATATTGGTTGGTAGTCGGTACTATATACGTAGGTCCGGTATCCGGTAGGTCACTTCCTAAACGAATGCCCATCTCATTTTATACTTAATGCACTTAAATATTTACTATATATACTATATTATATATGTATAGTGATTTATATGCAACTAGGTTTATTATGATAAACAAAAAAAAAACGTCCGAGTCGTTTATATTATTTGAACTAGTTAAAGGTATGAGCCCAGCATTGAACTTTATAAGTCACAAATATTTGTGTATAAAATTTTATACAACATATAAACATATACAAATTATAAATATTCTCACGTACCATTATCATTGTCTTTTATCATAGTGTGCGCCGTGCGGATATGGATTTTCAATAACAGTAATGATTGTCATGTTTCAGGACCTAGAACAATGTATAGCAGACCAAATCAAAATCAAGGCGAAGCGAGACTCGGTTAGTACTTATATAAACTTGCATGCATTAGATTAGTCACGAATTTATCTGTACTTATATGGAATAATGGAATACAAACAATTTATTTAATAATATTGTAGTATTAACTATTAGTCACCTGCAAAGTATGTAGGTACTAATTCCATTAAAGTACACTATAAAGTCTAAAACACATTAGGAATAAGGAACAGTTCTGTATGTTCGATGTACTCATGTTTATATTATTAATGGATTTTTATGAAATAAACATTACAAAATTCATTGAATCCATTATTCGATAAGCCGAGTTTGAGAATTTTTATACGGGTTTTTTAACTGTTATACCTGATAATTTTAGTATAAAAGCTACCAATCGTACGATATTTTGGCGATATGTGTATTTTATTCCCCTCGTAAAAAATATTTGACACTTTAATATGTAAAGGAAACGTCTGGGTTGTAATGCATCCTAATTCCTTGGTGAAGGTATATATAAAAAATAAAAAAACAAATCGTGTTTCATTTCCAACTGCTATTTTTATAACGTTACAGTTTGTTTGAACGTTGACACATTTCGGCTGTCTGGACCGTAGCTAATACTATTAAAAATAGAAACCTGAACAAACATTATATAATTACATAAGGATATTTCACCTTCACAATTGTTATTTTTTCTAAACGACCAATTATAAAAACAAAAAATAACATGTAAAATAATTTTCAACTACCTACTTTACTTGGATATTAATTTATCATAATTCGAGGTTATACTTAATAATATCACGATATTACTATTCTTAGCAGCTACCTAATATATACCTATTACATTATTTATTATATTTATCATTATTTCGTGGAGCACTGGAGTTACCACTCACCAATTCACCATTCGGTATACACTAGCTGTCTCATTCAGATATTATGGTCTCAAGAGAACTAAAAAATTACTTCACCTTCTTGTGAGTAGTGGTATATTCACCGTTTAGTCTCCCCTCCTACCAACATCACACACATATCAATAAAATATTTTCATTTTTATTTATTTTTGAATTTTTTTTGCCCTGATACTTGCATTTCCAAAAAATACTTGAATTTGATTACAATATAGATAGTATTATAGCCGCAAAATGAACATTCTGAGAATTTAAACTTTAAGTATCAATATATTATACCTACCTATAAATTATAATTTAATAAATGTACTGCAATTTCAATAAACCTCTCACTTGAGAATAGTAATGTTCAGATTATTAAATATTCCGGGAATAACACCTTGACACTGTTATATTTAATAGGTTACGACGTACGCGCATAGCTGCCTTACAACGTATAATTACTAATTAGTTCAAACTTGAACATTTATTATTGTTTAGAACTGTTACTGGACGACTTACAGTCCACTCTTCCGCGTAAAAACCATGGACTCAGTAACACATCGTCAACTGGATACAGAGAAGTTACTAAAAGCACATCAAGGACGATTGGTAACGGTCAAACAGAAATTAACAAGGAATATGAAATCCAATATCTCAATCCAGCCAATAAATCCACAATGCTTAGTGAAAGATTACCCGATCTTCAATCAGTTGACTTGCTGGTGGGAATTAATTAATTAATGACCGCAATCATAATTAAATTATGGATTCATATGTCAATATATTATGTCTTATAAAATAACGTATTAACATTTCAGCGACAGACCAACAATGGAAAAAATTCCGGTTACGAAACGGTTTCGTCTTACCAATATAATAAATCAACAGAAAGTACGCTGATTGTATTGTTTTAATCATATTTCTATTTAAATTACGTGTGTAACGAAATATTTATAATGTGTACCTATGTTATAGGCAAAGGTACATTTCCCAGACAAGAAACGAACAGTGTTAACATGAGACAAAGTATTTCTGAACTTGATTCATTATTAGACGATTTGAATCATGCTCAGAGAGTTGGATTTTCAAACTCCGGAGTTAATAGACATGAAATAACAACTAATGAGTCCGGAATGTAAGTTAATTTAAATATTTGAATTACTCTAGGCTTGATGCCTTTTTAATTGGATATTTGGATATTCTATAACTCATAATAGCAATGCCCTAACCAGGCATTTATGAGATGATTGTATACGAGTTGGGCCACAAAATAAAAATCTTTAACTAGTTGGGTCCGGATTTGTTTCGGTAATATATAGAAGTTGTGTATGACATTGCAATATTTTTATAAAAAGCACACACAAAAAAAAAGCGTAGAGTGTTAGTAATTATCTAACTATCGAAGGAAGTGGGATCAATTTTTGTGAGATAGGTCTTAACATGGTGTGTAAAAAAACATTTAAATATATGTCATTGAATATAACAATGGTTGGTAAGGCAATTTAAGACCCCAGAAATATATTTTCATTGGAGCCCTAAATTCCTAGTTGGGCCATTGCAACGAACAGACAACAATGTCTATACCTACCTATACTGCGTATAGTATGCTTACCAGCTACCAAAAACCATTCGGGAACCATCAAACAGTTTGCAGTATACTGTATAGTATAGGCATCTAAAATAATCCAGAAATTAAATTGTAATTTGTATACTATAATCTATAGTAGTCTGTAAGTAATAATAAGTATCCCAAGCGTTAGGGCACTAACTCCGGTAGTACCAATAGAATTGAGCTTTTGTATCTAAATAATAATGTGCCAAATAAAAGTGCAAAATTAAATTAAATTATCTGGTATAATTAAAACCCACTATACTTAAATTGATAACTAACTTTCTGCTTTAAATTTCATATTTGATTTTAAGATTATAGGTATACTCAATTAATTAAAACAATGATTTTTAAAATATTGTAAATTGAAATGTACCTAGGTACTTAATTAATTGGCGATTAATGGCAATTAATAATGTCTAAACATATAAACTATACCTATATTAACTAATTTTATTATTTGTATTAAATTTTAATTATTCTATTTGATATAATACGCTTTAACATAAGCAACAGTTTTTTTGTATCTAATATATTTTATTGATTCGTTGCGTCATAAAAACTATGTTAAATTGTTTATCGCCTTTAGGCATCAAATATTATTATACTCATATAAAAAATATTGTCAATAATATATTACTTTACCCACTTAATTTAAAACTTAATCTTTTTTGTTATTTTTATTTTGAAACTAATTGTTCAAATCAAGTGGTTAAATAATTATAGGTACTACAGGCAATAGCTAATAATTCATTTGTGCTTTACGCTTATTAGTTGTTACAAAGGTAATTTTTTTCTCGCGTTTTTGGGTTTAGTTTGAGTTATATTTTGCGCTTATCGGCGATAGCCCCCAACTCGTATCTGCCGTAGGGATACCATCGTGGAAATGGGTGATGGCTTATTGATTTCTGTAACTTTACTTACATATCTATTTGTCAAACTATTAACAGTGAGCCATTAAGGAGCAGTACGCCATATAAACAGCAATATAGTAAACACGAAGAACATAGGTATGGAAGTCTTAATCGATCTAAAATGCCAGGGACCAGTGAGGTGGTTTCCACCTACGAAACGTCGACAACAAATGGAGAACCTTTAGGTGAAACATTTTGTACTAAAAATTAAAACCCCAAGGGGTATAAGTATTAGGTACTGTGCGTGATACTCATGAATATTATTCTATAAATCAGATTTAGATTTGACCGATTCTCCACGTAGTTATACCAAGTTGCTTCAAAACCAATCTCCGGGTAACTATCAGACCTCGGTTTATTCAAAAGAAACTACGAAAAAAATAATACCGGGTACCACAACTTATTCGACGTACCAAAAATTCGGTTCACCTACAACGGACCCAGGTCAATCCAAAGTGTACAACTATTCAGAAGAATATCGCACTGATAGTAGAAATCGTTCGTTGAGAGATTTGCCACCGTCTCCTCGTCCGCATAGATCTTCATCTCCGCGTTCACCGTCACCGCACCGTTCGCCGTCGCCCATGTCGTTTGCTCAACCACCAGAACCTAGAAACTACTCGAGTAGTCATACTTATACGAATAGGACAACGTCACCTCAGTCGGTACAGAAGTTTAGTCCTTCCGATCCAAGCAGAATCAAGTGAGTATTACGAATTTAGTTTACTTAATATAAAATATTATTTCGGGGGATTGTAATGAGTGTGTATGTCGCAGCGAAGAGGTGACCTGGGTCGCTCATGCCACGCCCCCTGTAACCCGCCGTTTCCCCGTGAGGTTAGTAAGCGTTTTGGAGGTTAATATTGTGATCGTACGTGAGGTTCATAGTTGTGTTCAGGGAATGTGACGTGAACAAATAATTTGTTAATACAATAAATTACCTAATTATGCAACATCGTTTTTTTTACAGCGTGGATAATAACTTAACTTCGCCGCCTGGCCAGACGGTTTACTCGTATAAGTATTCGAGCGAGACCAGAGAGAACACAAAATATGGACAGCCAAATGGGTACACAAAACCTATACATCAAGAACAGTTGCCACTACGCCATTCGCCGTTCCCAAGAGACGAGGCTGACACACCTGGACTCCAAAATCCACCGAAACGGTTGGATGACTTGATGGCATCGTTTGGTGACAGAACAGATTACACAAACTACCACAGTAATAGAGAATACCACTCGAACGTCAAGGATTACCAGACCAAGTCTAAAGAATACGAACACGACAAGGCAGCAGAATACACGATTCCGATTAAGAAGCCACATCCCGATAATCTAGCTCCTGAAAATAAAGGCCCTGAGAAATTGACGGAAGTTAAAGAAACTGAAGTGACTCAGTCGGTCGCGGGCCCACCAGTTTTTTATCCCCCCGGATCAACAACGTTTGTAAAGAAAGAAGAAGTAATGCAACAGGTATATTATAATCGTTTTTATAATCAAACATAATCTGTTATCGCTCCATCTATAATATACTTATTTATTCATGTCCTACAGCAAGGTCAATTTGGTCAGGGACAAATGAAAGCCAAGGCCAAAGGAATGTACAAGTACAAAAGCAAAAGCAAGTCAAAGGAAAAACAAAGTTCTGGAGCAACAATGGTGCCAGTATGTTTGCCAATGTGCTGTGCCATGCCATGTGTTATCATGTAACCTAAGACATTATATTTATATAACTTTATTAATTTATAATTATTTACTAGACATAAATAATGAACAGAAAAGAATTTTATGGTGGCCTATTAAACTAATTGTCCTAAAAGTAAAATTACTTAAATACACGTGGTATATTGTTCAAATACCTAGGTCATAATATTATAATAAAAACATTTTAAACTCTGAAAATAAATATTTGAACATGATATACAATTCAATAAATTGTAGTTAGTAGGTACAGCGGGTATTCTCATTAATTACTACAAAGTTGTAATTTAAAATGTTTTTTTTAATATTATAATATTATCATCCGGGTACCTATATTTTTACTAAATTTTTATTTTATACCGAATAAATATCAGAATATTACATATGTATTAATTGTTATAAATACCAATTTACCTGTATGTTTTAAACTTAAACACTTTTAACATACAACTAACCTTGCTGTAAGCTTATTTATTATTTGTATTTGATTATTATTAATGTATTTTTTAAGATACAGACGATTATTAATTTATATAATAATGTGTGTATGTATAAATTGAACACAATTTACATGGCTCTATTTTTAATTGGTCTAATAAAATAACAGATGTAGATTATAGGTTCAAGATAAAAGGATTCACCATTTCACATTTAATTATTTTGATTACAAATGTAATAAATAATAATGTTAATATACTATTGATAAATAACATACAATTATTTTATAAAGTACTCTCATATTACTTATACTAGTTACTAGCTACTTAAGTTCTTGAACCACAAATTTAATAGTTTCGTGTCAAGTGTTCTGGTGTAAATGGTGTAATATATTATGTAGGGACCTATTAATTATTAGGTATATAAAAAAAAACGTTCAACCACTACAAAATTGAATGTAACACACGGCTAAATCACAGCTACATTTCAGTATTCCAACAAACCACGACACGCTGTAATGTTTATAATATGACCATTGACCATAATATTATATTCAATTCATGTTTTTTTTTTCATTATTATTTAATAATACATATTTACATGACTTAACAAAAATGCATATTATTATATATTATACATTTATACATAGCAAACGTATTCATTTTGTATATTTCTAACGATAACTAGAGGCTAGAAGAATGTTATTTATTCATGTAATAAATTAGCGTGTAAAATATAATTTTTACGATTTGATCAAGTTTAATTGAATTTTATTTTGATAAATGTTTCAGTTGTTTGGCGCGCACGATTTGTACCTAAAAATTAATTTGTACTGTTGTCAAATTTTGTTAAAATTATATTGATGTTGAATAATTGTTATACTACATAATATAATCATACGAATTAAAGATATTTTACTTTTTTTGTTCTTTTATATACACAAATAAATAGGTATTAAGTAATACGTATGATTGTATGAGGTACAGTGTTTTATAAGCTATAAATTGTTAAGTATAAATTATCAGGCTGCACATTCTTATAATGGATATTATCTATAAGTCAATTAGGATTAACAGTTGTCAATGAATTAAAATGTATGCTGACAGTGGCGTAACTTGTAGTGAATTTTTGGCAAAGATAAATTAAGAATACTTTTTACCTTTTATATTTAAAAACATAGGAAGGAGAGAGCCCTTCGAACAAGTTACCAATATTAAACCTATGCATGCGGTCATGTGGAGATATGTGTTTTAACTTTTAAATTGTATAATCTATATATATAAAAATGAATGACGTATGTATGTCTGTCTGTGTGTCCATATTACCATTTACCATGGCAATCATTTATATATTATTTTGAGATTTCCGATGAAATTTTTTGTATATAAATGTTTGTCATGGTAATATGTTAAACATATTATTCATATAGAGTTGACATTTTTAATGGGCAACGAAGTGCACGGGATCAGCTAGTATACTATAAATTATAGCTTAAATTAGAAGGGTGGGGGGCAAACTGACAAATCAATATACCTAATAATGGGGGTGAAAATCAGGGCAATAATCAGGGGTGAAACTTGCTTGCCCTGTTGCCCCTCTGATTACGCCTATAATGTTATATGTACTTAGTTGTAGCCTGTAAGACGATGCAATAAGCAGCCAGAGAGTACTGATGGGTAGTAAAAACCCAGTTGATAGGACATTCATATCCCATCCTTTTCTTCAAAATAAAGAGGAGCATCTCGATTGAAAATATTTTCCATGTACCTAAAGAAGTTCATAATTGCATTTAAATCGTCAACACAATTTGTCATTACTCATTAGCCGTACCTATTATACAGTATACATATTCAAGAAATTTAGTATTATAATCAATGATCGAAACCTGTTTAACCGGTTTTCCAAAAAACTGGTTAAAACCGTGGTTTTCTGAACACCGGAACTAGAACCGGAACCAAAAGCTTTAAAACACCGGTTAAAAAAACCGTAACCGAAACCTAAGACCTTAAAAAACCGTTCTTGTACCGTTCTTGAAAAACCGATTAAAATTTAAAACTAATGTCGGTTTCTTTGAATTTCATAAAGTTAATTATATTATTTGTAATTCTAGTATTTTTATACGAAGAAATTATTATGTTCAGATTTATTGATAAAAATCCCGATGCAATTACTGAGTATTACGAAATATTAATATATATATTATTACTAAACTTATGATTCAAAATTGCAAATACAAATAATATAGTGTATTGTTATTGTAATATACAATTAAATATTAATGTAATCGAATAATGATCTCAACCATTGATAATATAACAACATAATATTATGTCAAATGCAAAAGTAGCTGGTGCGAGGCACCTAAACTAGGTACGAAATATTCAAGTTAATAACACGAAATTAGTTCTGCAGAACGTAAATTTGTTATATCGTATATATTGTACACTAATTATACAAAGTAGCCATATTTCAGGGCTTTAGACTCGGCCCTTATAATAGTTAATAGATAATAAAAATCGAGTCTACAGTAATTAGACAGGAAAATAAAATGGACATTTTTAAAAACCGTTCTTTAAACCGATAAAATATTTGAAAAACCTTTTTTGAAACCGGAACCAAAACCAAAAAATTTTAAAAACCTATCTTAAAACCTAAATCAAAACCATAACATATAGAAAACCGTTCTCAAGAACTAAAACCGTAAGTCGTAACCATTAAAATTTGAAACGGTTTCGATTACTGATTATATTTAACCATATCTATGTTTAGATATTTTCATATGGTACCTAAGCTTTTTTTTTAAATATTGAGTCGAAAAATTCTAAAGGAATTTAAGTTTTATATAATTATCAAACTTGTAATACAATCATTGTATTGGGTCTTAAAACTGGCAAGTAGCTAAACCACTTCTTCAGGTGTCCAAGTTTTATTCCCCTAAAAAAAAGCCACCCATTAAAGAAACACTAGTTTTAAGCAATATGTTAATATTGGAGTGTGTGTGGGCCGTGGGGAGGGAGGCGTTTGATCAAGAGTGTAAAAAGAGTGTAAATACTTCCACATTCCCCCTTGCCACCCTTATAAAAAAATCTTAGAAGTATCCTTGCATTACATTTTCAAATCTTAAGCGTGTACATTAATATTTTATGAACTTTTAACTACAAAATAATTAGAAAATTTTCAAGAATTTCATGAAAATTCTTACTTTAAATACTCAAAAATAATTGTTGTGGATTTACGATAAATAATTGTCTTTTATAATTCCAGTACCTAATAATAATGTAAGAGGATTCTTTTATTACATTTTCTATCTTTATGACTGAGAATAACCCCCCCCCCCCTCCACAATTATCAACTAAATTCACTTTTATTTCAAAAAGATATTGCAGTTGAAGATTGAATCATTTTTTCTGACTATCAGACTATGTATATATTTTCGATATCAAAATTAGCTATAAATAGCATAAAAAGAGTCTATTTTTAAAATTATTTTATGTTTAGTGAATGCTAATAGGTATGAATATTTTGTGAAAAACTTAAGACTCGGCAGTTGTTAATTTTTTAAGTTACATAAAAAACATAATCGTTTGTCGAAAACTGGTTTTGCATAAAACTTTCCTGTTTTTCTAATTTATCATCGTTTTTCCGATTAATTTGAAAAGTATTAGTAATTTTCTGTTTTGACTTCCCAAAAATTCCAACCATATCCAATTTACAACCAGAAACTACTCTCAGTGTTGAAACTTGAAATTCTAAGCATTGTTGCTGCTCCAAAAGGTGATGATATAGGTGATGCATAATACACTAAATTTACAATCAAAAGATCACGTTTAGTTCCGTAAGTTTAAAAAAAAAAGGTGGGTAAGTGGATGTCGCTCTGCTGTACAGTAGGTTACAAGTGGGTCACTGTATAATGGATAGTATTAAATTTGAATTCAATGATATAATATCACTGTATAAGAAAAACGATTCTGAGCGGAGACGGTTTGTCAGTCTAGGTATTAGACATACCTATTATAGGTATACTTATCCTAAGTATTAAAAAAAAATTGACCTATAATAGGTATCAATAATAAATTCCAAATTAATAATATCACAATATCCATTAGGTAACGCGTTATACATCAACAACAAACCGTGGTACTATCATAGATATATAATAGTATACTTTAGAAGT
>NC_042495.1:8573647-8574779 GCF_005508785.2 Acyrthosiphon pisum | reverse complement strand
TTATTTATTCATGTAATAAATTAGCGTGTAAAATATAATTTTACGATTTGATCAAGTTTAATTGAATTTTATTTGATAAATGTTTCAGTAGTTTGGCGCGCACGATTTGTACGTAAAAATTTAATTGTACTGTTGTCAAATTTTGTTAAAATTATATTGATGTTGAATAATTGTTATACTACATAATATAATCATACGAATTAAAGATATTTTACCTTTTTTGTTCTTTTATATACACAAATAAATAGGTATTAAGTAATACGTATGATTGTATGAGGTACAGTGTTTTATAAGCTATAAATTGTTAAGTATAAATTATCAGGCTGCACATTCTTATAATGGATATTATCTATAAGTCAATTAGGATTAACAGTTGTCAATGAATTAAAATGTATGCTGACAGTGGCGTAACTTGTAGTGAATTTTTGGCAAAGATAAATTAAGAATACTTTTTACCTTTTATATTTAAAAACATAGGAAGGAGAGAGCCCTTCGAACAAGTTACCAATATTAAACCTATGCATGCGGTCATGTGGAGATATGTGTTTTAACTTTTAAATTGTATAATCTATATATATAAAAATGAATGACGTATGTATGTCTGTCTGTGTGTCCATATTACCATCAGTGGCGTCATTTGGGGGGGGGGCAAGGTGGGCATTTGCCCCTGTCTGATTTTAAAAGCGGCCCGATGGGCCGTGCCCAGTTGTTGCCGTCTTACCATTTCTATATTTTATTAGCACAAAAACATGCCTATTTTATAATATTTTCAGAAAATATACTATGTAAGTACTAAGCAATTATTGTCACAATGATACATTTTTACTAATTGAATAGTTGGAATATATTTATATTTAGACGCATGCGGGGACGTACACATTGTATGTATGGGTATGCATTTATGTATATTTGTTTATGACTTTGTGTGAGTGTGTTTTGTGGAGGAAAATGAACATATTAATATTGTTATATGCACAACAATAATAATAATTAGTATCATAATCTCGTATAGTTTAATTTCTAAAATCTAAAATTAATACAAATTCTAAAAACAACAACCGATTGGCACTCTTATTAATTATCATTGATCACGGACTTCAGTTAACCTGCGACAGTCATGTATGATTCAACT
>NC_042495.1:8571990-8573597 GCF_005508785.2 Acyrthosiphon pisum | reverse complement strand
CTAAACTTATGATTCAAAATTGCAAATACAAATAATATAGTGTATTGTTATTGTAATATACAATTAAATATTAATGTAATCGAATAATGATCTCAACCATTGATAATATAACAACATAATATTATGTCAAATGCAAAAGTAGCTGGTGCGAGGCACCTAAACTAGGTACGAAATATTCAAGTTAATAACACGAAATTAGTTCTGCAGAACGTAAATTTGTTATATCGTATATATTGTACACTAATTATACAAAGTAGCCATATTTCAGGGCTTTAGACTCGGCCCTTATAATAGTTAATAGATAATAAAAATCGAGTCTACAGTAATTAGACAGGAAAATAAAATGGACATTTTTAAAAACCGTTCTTTAAACCGATAAAATATTTGAAAAACCTTTTTTGAAACCGGAACCAAAACCAAAAAATTTTAAAAACCTATCTTAAAACCTAAATCAAAACCATAACATATAGAAAACCGTTCTCAAGAACTAAAACCGTAAGTCGTAACCATTAAAATTTGAAACGGTTTCGATTACTGATTATATTTAACCATATCTATGTTTAGATATTTTCATATGGTACCTAAGCTTTTTTTTTAAATATTGAGTCGAAAAATTCTAAAGGAATTTAAGTTTTATATAATTATCAAACTTGTAATACAATCATTGTATTGGGTCTTAAAACTGGCAAGTAGCTAAACCACTTCTTCAGGTGTCCAAGTTTTATTCCCCTAAAAAAAAGCCACCCATTAAAGAAACACTAGTTTTAAGCAATATGTTAATATTGGGAGTGTGTGTGGGGCCGTGGGGAGGGAGGCGTTTGATCAAGAGTGTAAAAAGAGTGTAAATACTTCCACATTCCCCCTTGCCACCCTTATAAAAAAATCTTAGAAGTATCCTTGCATTACATTTTCAAATCTTAAGCGTGTACATTGTTACGAATCTCCTTGGAGGTCCGTGCACAAATAAAACAACGAACACTTTCGAACTATAGGTTACTTTCTATATTACTTGAAAAGAAAAGCTTACAATACATTTAATGAAATAAAATGGTCTGACAATAATAATGCTCTGGAGCGAATCACAAGGTTCCGTCTACTGCTCTGAAATGCCACTGCACTCGATGCTATACGAGCCGTGCCTGTAGCCAGCGCTTGCCTGGAATTGCTGTCGCAGCAATTTCAGACAGTCGCCGTCGTACAATACTATCTTATACACTATTATATATATATACTAACTAATATAGCCAGGGGTTCTTAACACCCCCCAACTTAAATGGAACTTAGGGACCTAATGGTTCCCTAATGTTCCGTACAATATGTTTTTATAACTAAATTTATGATTATAATGTTTACTTATTATTCAGTGATAAAATATCCGGTAAATCCGGAGAGTACATTCTAATTATGCGGTTTCTAAACTTAATAGCTAATCCACTAACTACGGATATTATAGTTAACATTAAGATATACACAAGTACCATATGAAATTCCATTTGAAATATTATTAGAGGCTTTGTTGTTACCTTTGGTAACTTACTTATTTCTATTAACCTTTTGGATAAAGAATTAAAATCGTGTACGATACTTATGTCTTTTAGTTCTGGGGA
>NC_042495.1:8567982-8570983 GCF_005508785.2 Acyrthosiphon pisum | reverse complement strand
ATTCCCGTTTTTCCTTAATTTTTCTTTTGTTTTTCACGGCGCTTTTGAAAACTATTGGAAAAATTTTACTTTTGACCCCCCAAAGTACCAACTAGATTCACTTTCCTATCAGAAAAGATACTGTTGAAGAAAATAGAAGCACTTTTTCTGTCCTAAAAGGTGATGACAGACACAAAAATAAAAAAAAATTAAAAATTAAAAATTAAAAAAATTAAAAAATAAAAAAATTAAAATAAAAAAAAACAAACATCATTGTAAAATCAATACATTCATTGTTCCACTCAGAATCTAAAATTAAAGTGAATCGCCCTATTATAAAACTTCATATTAAGAACATAATTCATGTTTGTATGTGGGTTTTTCACGAATGTTAAGCAAGTTTTGCGTATATAATAAAGCAAAAATTAAAAGTGATCATTACTCACTTAAAAAATAAACTATCGTAAAAAAACCCACATATACAAATACGGATAATCTTCTTACCATCAAGTTTCAAAATTCACTCTCATCTTTAAACTAACGGAGCTAAACGTGATCTGCTGATTTCTATGTGACGTACTTGTAAGACGGAGACTACAAATATCCGTGTAGCACTGTAGCGTCATCTTAAGTTACTACGACTCAGAATTCAAGAGAACAGATATTTTATATATAATTTGTGTGATATATTTGTTTGTAATTCACTTTAAGTTGTTTTAAACTTTACTAACTATATGCATCACTTACTATTAAATTCCAGTGAACACACACATAGGTAATCATTTTAAATTTTAAATTTTTGTCCATTCCTAAAAGTTTTAAAATACATTCATGAATATTTGCATTTACTTTAGCTAAAAAAAAATGTTATGTTATGATACATTTATTGCATATATTGTACGTAATATGTTAATTTTCAATCCCAATATACTACCTTTTGGTCTTAGCATTTACTTATAGAATCTAAAAATAGTAATTTACATAGCTTTTAATATTTACATTTTCCATACTAATTACTGTATACAGTAATACAGTATTATATCGCTATACAGTAGCCAGTTTAGGCACAAATGGGTGTATTACTAGATTACTGCGTATAAAGAATAGTGGACCATTGTGTCAATTGTAGTTAGTCATTTACGATTTTCAAATTTTGTGTTGTATACTTTAAGCTGCCCCAAAGGGGGTTTGGCGCTTGGCTCGACTCACATAATTCTTAATCTTTGCCTCGTGAATCCACCAGTGAGAACCCATCTGTTTTTTACGATTACAATACAATATTTCTATGAATTTTAAAAATCTTATAATTTAATTACAAGTTACGACTATTATAGATATATTAATTATTAATGTAGGTAATTATATCTTACTTATCATTCGTTTTCTGATCGCAGAAGCAACCTAATACACATAATAGGCTTAATGCAGAGTCTAGCTTAGAGATATTAGATTTTGGTTCGTAGACATTTCCATTAATATATCTAACACTTGTGACTTGTCACTTGATCATGTAAACACGTTTTCTAAAAAATTTAAATTTAAATTGTAAAAAATGGGTAAGTGAATGTCACTCTGCTGTACAGTAGGTTACAAGTGGGTCACTGTTATGGATGGTGTTAAATTTGAATTCAATGATATAATATTATTGTATAAGAAAAACGATCCTGAGCGAAAACGGTCAGCCTATATGATATTACTATAATATTTGAACTTTAAAAGCTTATAAATAAATACTGTGGCTAAGGATTTTTAATATTTTTTAAATATTATTGTAACAATATAGTAGGCGTCCTGAATTAAATTGTCAAACTTTTTTACCCAACAAATAAAGTTTTATTGACGTTCATAGAAAAAAAGACTAATAAAATTGGAAACAGGAAATGTTCCTAAACAGTTCAAAACAAATCAAAATATTTTGGAAATGTTATCGTGTATATAAAATGCAAATATAAATGACCAGTGAAAATTGCATGTACTTATATACGTTCATTTGTTTTAGAGTTACACCAAAAACTAAAATGGATTTTGTGGAAAACCCATTTTGCGTAAAAATTCCCGTTTTTCCTTAATTTTTATGTTGTTTTTCCCGGCGTTTTTAAAAACCAATGAGAATTTTAAATTTTGACCCAATGCACATAAGGTATAAACATGACATTTCCACTGGTCGTTTATATTTGCATTTTCTATACACGATAACATTTTCAAAATATTTTGATTTGTTTTAAACTGAACATTTTTTGTTTCCAATTTTATTAGTCCTTTTTTCTATAAATGTCAATAAAACTTTATTTGTTGGGTAAAAAAGCTTGAAAATTTAATACAAGGCTTCTAATATATATTGTTACAATAACATTCGGAAAATATTAAAAATCCTTAGTCACAGTTTTTATTTATAAGCATTTAAAGATCAAATCATGACACAATACGAAAAAGTTACGAAAATTAACAAATTGAGTTGAGAATTCATAAAAATTTTTCTTTTTAAATCTAAGATTTGAAAATGTAATGGGTACAAAATTCCTCATTGTTTACCTTTATAAAAAAAACCTACTTGTCGTGTATGTAGATACACAGCATTTGTGTACATTTGTGCACAAATTAAAAAAAACACACATCATATTATGTTAAATTGCAAAAAATTGCGTTAAATTAAATTATGTTTATTATTTATTTAACATTTGTGTATAGGTACAATGACAGTACATTCTTAAAACGTTTGAAGTTAATAACATACATAGGTAGCTTCTAGTTTATTATTTTCTTATTTAAGTTATTTTTTAAGATTCTGATCGAAGCAAAACAATGTTGGTCTCCGATTTTCTACTTCAGCATCTTTTTGCTGATAGGAAAATTAATCTAGTATTTTTTTTTTTTTTGGGGGGGGAAAGGTAGAAATAAAACATTTGAGTTATTTTCAAAAACATGGTAAAAACTAAAAAAAATACCAATGAAAAAATGTGGGTAAGTGGACATCGTTCTGCCGTACAGTTTTAACTACGAAATAATTTTTGAATATTAAATT
>NC_042495.1:8497923-8567014 GCF_005508785.2 Acyrthosiphon pisum | reverse complement strand
TTTGTTGTAATGAAAACGAATGACTGTAGAAACTGAAAATTTCACTGAATGTTTATATTAGCGTTTTCTATATACGATAAAATTTTGAAAATAATTTGACTCTTTTTGAGCTGTTTACGGACATTGTAAGTTTTCAATTTTTTTAGTTTTCTTTTCTATAAATATCAAGAAAGTTTTATCTAAAAAGTGTAAAAAATTAATACAAGGTTCCTGATAAATTATTACAATGGCAGTTGAAAAATTTTAAAAATATATAGGCACAATTTTTTTTATAAGCATTTGAAGTTAAAATTTTGAAAAAATTTATCAAATTTAAAATTCAATAATTATTTTGTAGTTAAAAATTTATAAAATGTTCAACTTTTATATCTAAGGATTGAAAATTTAAAACAAGATTTCACGTAAATATTTAATTCTGTTACCAAAAATTCTAAGAAATACATAAGCACAGTTTATTTTTATAGTCATTTTAAGCTCAAATTTGGACGAAATTACATATTAAAAAACCTGGAATAACTATTTTAGTTATTTTGTTGTGATTGTATAATATTATTTGTGGGTACTTGAAACTTCTAAAGTTTACTATTATATATCTATGATAGTACTACGGTTTGTTGTTAATGTATAACGTGTTATAAGTACCTAATAGATATTGTGATATGATTAATTTGGAATTTATTATAGGTACCTATTATAGGTCATTTTTTTTTTTAATACCATAGACTATATTATGTACACTATTATGTACACTATTATTATATACACTATTATGTCTTATACCGTCTTTGCTCAGAATCGTTTTTCTTATACAATAATATTATATCATTGAATTCAAATTTAATACTATCCATTATACAGTGACCCACTTGTAACCTACTGTACAGCAGAGCGACATCTACTTACCCACCTGTTTCTTTTTTTTTTCTAGCGCTTTCATACACTATTAGGATTTTTTAGAATTTAGTTAATGATTGAAAAATTAAAACATAGTTTTTCATAAATAGTTGATATTGTAACCCAAATCTCTAAAAGTATATATTCACACAGTCATTCTTATAGACATTTTAAGTTCAAATTAGAATAAAATTAGATATGTACCTAAACCAAAAATAATGTTTTTAGTTATTTTTTTGTAATTTAAAAATAATATTCGTGGGTAGGTACATACAACTTTTTAAGTACAACAAATTAAATGTTTTCGACAAAGCAAATTTGATATACTGTTAGTATAAATGACTTTAATAGCAATATTATAAAATTTACTTATAGTTATATAGGCAGACCGTCTTCGTTCAGTTTCGGTTTTGGTGTACAATGATTTTATATCATTGAATTGACATTTAACAGATCCATTACAATGACCCATTTGATATCTAATGGACACCAGAGAGGTACCCATTTTCTACCCTTTTTTACATTAGTACTTTATTAATTCTATAGTATATTGTGTACAATATATGTGTGCTAAAAATGAATACCCACTACCTAATACCCACCCACCCACCCATCCAAATTTTGGAGGAGCGGCCGCTCCTCTAGGCCCCCTTCGCCACGCCACTGGACGATAGACGCTTGAAATTTATATTTTATGGAATAAATTGAAAATTCTTATTTCAAAACATTTCAACTGTTTTTGTGGTGTTTACGAACATTTTAAATTTTCAATGCTACTACACCGTCACCGTCAACAACACTGATAAACGTTATCATTTATCGCAAACGTGATAACCTGCTGGTTCGAAGAGTAAACAGTAAACACCACTTTTTTATAATTTTAATTATAATTTTGAACATTAATATAAATGTAAATACTACATTACTACCAGAGGGCAGAGATACTAGTATCTTAATTCTTAGACATTTTAGTAGTTTAAAATTTTAAATTCTAGTTTAACGTATGGTTTTTGTTATTTGTTCATTTGATACTCGACAGATCCATGTTTAATATTTAATTTTTTTGTTACTTTTTAATATTAATATTACATCATTAATTTTTGAATATATACAACCATCACAAACATCTTGATTAAAAGTATTATGAACATTATTGTTGATGAAGTATTACAACATTTAGAATCATCTCTGTCTGCTAAATTTGACTATAGTGATGTGCATAAATCATTAGATTTTTTATTTCAAAAATCATTAAATGGTAAGAAATTAGAAAATGTTGATGGTATTTAGTTCATAAATTAAATATTGTGTGAATGCATCATGCATTATATTTATTTTTGTATGTTTTGTATTGCAAATATTTATTATACAATTTGTAAATAAGTATAAACAATGTAAGGTTGGTTGTCGAACTGAAATCAAAAGAAAAATCCATTAAGCGATGCACCTTCACAAATTTTATATGCATGATATAAAAATTTAAAAATACTACTGATACGAAAGACTTGTGATATGTGACATGTTATTATGTTTAAATATTAAATATTGCTAATAACAAATGTTTAGTATTAAAAGGCTCATAATACATGCAAAATAATTAACTGATATAATATAGAACATGTTATTTCATCAATTATAATCAGCTATATATACTTATATATCCAGGACCCTAATGTAATAACTAATATTATCAATATTGCTGTCCAATTCGGGTAATAATTTAATCCATAGGTAGTAGTAACTTAATGGATTATATTATATATTCAGATAAAAACTATTATTTAAGCTTTTAGGCCCGACCAGTTACCAAGTTTAACTCCTTGGGCTGCGTTAAATTTGGGACGGCTTATAATAATATATGGTCAAAAATATTTGAATCCTCCGAATTCTGAACAATGAAATATGAATAGTAATAAAAGATAAAATATATTATGTACCATAAAAAAAATGGGTTAAAACGCTAAGCTTGGTGTGCCAATACCTTGCCTATCTTAACGCGTACTATTTAATCTTTCAATATCATATTTTTCCACCAGAGTGCAAAAGGTGTCAAATAAAATGTAAAAAAACAAAAACCTTTTACCAATATGTAATTAAAAAAAAAAATTTTCATAAAACAATTCAATTTGTTAAAAGTTGTAATGATTAAGGTTTGTAGTTCGTTAGGTACTATATTAGTTTTTAATTTATTAAACTAAATATAACAAATTTAATTGTTTTTATAATTTTACAACATGAATAAAATATACAATATATATTATACAGAACTATCTTAATGAATATGTATAATTATTTTTAGACTCCCAAACTGAAAATTCAAAGGTTGCATTATCAAGTGTTGAAGCTGTCTTAGAAAAAGTATGGGAGTCTCTTCATACTGGTTCCTGGGCTGATGCTCCAGATGGCACGCGTAAACTTTATTCCCATGCTAGTTTGCTCAAGGTAAGTAGTAATAATTTGTGTTTAGAATAGTACCTAATGTTTTAACATTTTTCATAATTTTATTTTAGGCCAAACTATTATTGAAAACTGGAAATGATGAAAGAATGTTGAAAAAAACTATCAAAGCAATTGATATGGGGTTACTAATGGGCAATGCGTTCAGAAATGAATTAACTGTGACTGCATCATTATTATGTAAAGCTCTACAGCAGACTTTTTCTGGTATAAAAATCAATTTATATGCTGTTGCCGTATAACAAAAATAACTAGTTGTTTTTTAGAGGTTCCAGTTAAATTGGGTGATGATAGAGAATCAAATAACAGTTGTACACTTCATAGAAATGATGATCATGTTTCAACACTACATCAACCCTCCTTAGAAACATTTTTAAGAGATTTTCTTAAACCTAAAATACCTGTTAAAATTACAGGTAACAAAGTATAAATGACGTATGTAATTTAAAATATTGAAAGAAATGTTTTTTTCCCCATTTATTACCTTACTATACACTGTATTATTAGTAAATCCTCGTGGAATATTGTATTATATAATTTACAATTTTTCAGGTAATATGGAACACTGGCCTGCTTTAAATAAATGGAAAGATTTAAATTATTTTGTAAAATTAGCTGGAGCTAGATTAGTTCCTGTTGAAATAGGATCGTCATATGCAGATGCTGATTGGAGTCAAAAATTGATAACACTTGAAGAATTCATTAACATTCATGTTGTTCAAGAAGGTGAAAAACCAGCGTACCTTGCACAGCATCAACTTTTTAATCAAGTAAATTGAAGTGAGTGGTGATAGAATAAACAAAATAATTTAAACAGTAGATTGATATTTTCAGATTCCAGAATTAAAAGATGATATTAAAATCCCAGATTATTGTTATTTAACAGACATGGATGGTGTTGAACCCGACATAAATGCGTGGTTAGGTCCTAAAGGAACAGTGTCTCCTACTCACTATGATCCAAAGAATAATTTTTTGGCTCAAGTATGTTATTTTTTTTTTAATATTGTATTGATTAAATCTAAGCTTTATGCAATTAATAAATATATTTATTTATCTGTAGGTAGTAGGATCAAAAAATATTATTTTGTATGATCCAAAATGGTCTGAGTATTTGTATCCATACGATGATAAATTTCTTAAGAATACTGCACAGGTAGATCCAGTTAAGCCTGATTTGTGTAAATTTCCTAATTTCTCTCAAGTCAAAGCAGCCCATTGTACTTTAAATGAAGGTATGCATTAAAAAAAAATATGTTTAGTAATAATGGTACTAGGATATAAGTATAATACACTGCTCAATATTTTCCACTTAGATGAAAATGCATGAAACATAAATATGTATCAATAAGTAACCATTAATTGTATTTATACCCAGTAGGAATTAGGTAATTTTTAAATTTTCTTCGTTTGTATGGTAATGAACAAAGCGTTATGCAAAATCGGTTAGAAAATAAAAATCTCTGTACCCAGCCAAATACCTATTTATGTTAAAAAGTAACAAAATAAGCAATATGGCAGGTGTCTTGTCAAGTGCGTCCCACTTTCAATATTTTTATATTATTAACTTACCCATGTATTTTTGTATATATTTCAGGTGAGATGTTATTTATACCATCTGGTTGGTGGCACAGAGTTGAATCCCTTTCAGTGAGTTTTTCTGTCAGTTTTTGGTGGATGTAAGTCAAAATTAATAGTTGTTAACTTTTATCCATTTTAATTTATATTATTGTATAAATAAATTGTGTTTATTTTTAAATTAAAACAAATGTGATACACTTTAATAATCTGTTATTTTTTTAACATAAAGCCTAAAACCTAAAATCACGAATTTGAGTTTAGGTATATCAAATTGGGTATTATGGAATATTTTTATCACGGTTTTATAGATATCATCCAAATAAAATTAATATTGTATAATAATATAACTAGTTAAGTTGCAAGCTGTGCAGTGCCGCAATTAGGATTCTTGGGGCCAGGACAAAGTCAATGTATGGGGCCCTGAGGTCTATGTATATAATATTTTTTTTATAGGTTACCTATACAAAAATAAACAATGATGGTGATTTTTTTTAAAAACCCTGAAATTATAATGTGAAGGCCCACTACCCAGTGTATTGTTATTAAAATATAACTACACTTTTAGTGTTCTTTTCTTTATTATAAATATTACATAAAGCTTTCCACACCAAAAGTAACTCAATAACAAAAAAACAATAAAACACAATAACAATATAATTTTATAGATAAATATAGTTATTATTATGGATAAACAGGGCTGTTCTTCGACAACAAATTAGATACCAAAATACATTAAAAAAACTTAAAACAAATTTTTATTTAAACATTAGATTACAATGCAATTATTAAAAAATTTAAAATAGATGCGGGGCACTGGGTATACTACCAAAAAGTCCGAGGTAAAAAAGTCCTAGGAAAAAAAGTCCGAGTAAAAAAGTCCGAGGTATAAAAAGTCCGTGGTTAAAAAGTCCGAGGTATAAAAAGTCAACGGTGGAAAAGTCCGAATTATAAAAAGTCCATGGTGAAAAAGTTCGGTACATATAATTAGGTATAAGGAAACATACCATGTGATGCACAATCAAACTTCCAATTAGTATAAATATAAATCCTAATCGTGACTTGCCCGGAGAAAAATGCCACCCAGCGACGCGTTAGACCGCTCAGCCACCTCGTCCCCCACAAAATTAATAAATAATCTCGTATGTACCAATAACTACTTTTTTGGACTTTGAACACGGCTTGACTTTTAGTTGCATGTAATAATCAAATACTATTTATTTTATTGAACATGTTTTGTTGGCCTTGCATTTCTTCCTCTTGAACATGTTTTCGAAGGAATGGCTTACCTTAAAACAATTGTTTCTCCTGAAGCAGAAGATCTTTTAAATTATTTTGACGGAACCTACGCAAATAGACCACTTAGAAAAGTAGGGGCTGGTACCAAATTCAAATTTAAAAAAATAAGTCCACTTTTTCCACCGAATACTTGGAATGTACATAAAACAACGATGAATGGTGACCACCGAACGAATAATATATGTGAATCGTGGAATAACAGATTTAGTCATTTAGTTGGCCACAGTCATCCGACTATTTAGACACTTATTCGAAAAATGAAATTGGAAGTAGCGGCAGATAAAGCGAAATTAGCTATCGACAGCATGGGAGAGCCGGTAAAAAAAAAAAAAAATTCAACACATATCCGACTAGTTACTTTATGCCAAAGAATATCTAATCATTCAATTACCATTGAAGAATTTTTAGAAAAAGTTGGTCATAATATCAGAACAAGGCCTAGATAAACATTATAATTATTTCGAATTTTTTTTTAATATATTATTTTAAATATTTTTATGTACCTACATTGAATTTTTTTTGTAAATATATTAATAATACGAGATGCGTAGTGTCAATATTAGTATGTAATAATTATTTCGGTTTTTTTTTTAGGTTATGATACTAATTACTAACTACTTAATATTATAATCATTGAATTTTTTTTTGTATAATATTTTATATGACGATTGTTAATACTCAATTTAATTAATTAATTGATATATTATGTATATTTTATGTTATTATACTAAGTACATAATTATAATCATTGAATATAAATATTGTTATGTATATAATATAATATTCACCGGACTTTTTTATCTCGGACTTTTTTACTCCGGACTTTTTTGGCTTAGGACTTATTTACGGCGGACTTTTTATGCCTCGGACTTTTTTACCCGGACTTTTTTTCCTAGGACTTTTTTACTTCGGACTTTTTTACCGCGATTCGGGGCACTGTTGGGGCTCCCTGAGCCAACGATTAGCGGCCATCTACAGGGGTACTGAAGCTGTGCTAAAAGATAAATTATTAGGCTATAGTCGCCATTCGGTATAGCTGTATAGGATTATAGGAAATACAATGAATGCGACTGAAGTTATTCTAATACATAAACTAAGGATTTTTGGTTGCGTCATTTGTAATATACTAATATTTTATATTAATTATTATTGGCAGAAGCCCAGCAGCTGTAGCTGGTTTGAGGTACCCTTCCGAACGTTTTCTCCGTTGTAGACTATAATCCACCGTGGTTTTCTCTAAACCAATAAACCATACTACCTATACCCTGTTCCAAAAGAGAAGACACGAGATTTACGTAGCAAAACCGGTTTTGTCTGTGGCCGCCTTGTGTCTTCTCTTTTGGAACAGGGTATAGGTACTAATGTACAATGAGCTACATAAGCTTACTTTAAATAAATGTTATGAAAAAAAAAACAATATTATCAGATATAAATAATAAAATATATTGACGAATATAATGACAATAATATGACAAATAGGAAATTAGATGAATGTGTCCCGTTCTGTGGTTATAATAATCTAAGACCGTCGGTTATAGCATGATGCACAGACTTCTATACTACACTATATAGACATTTTTGGCATGATGGCACAATGGTTATAGAGAAAAACGATTCATAATTCATATTTATAATATGCGCCCATTGCACTGACAAAATCAGTACCTATGGTGCAGAAAGTGCGCACTATTGTCTGATTGGATACGATTATTGTCAGTGCAATAAATTCAATACAAAACACTAAACACTGCACCAGTTCACAATATAGAATAAATCTATTATTCTATTTATTCTGTGGTCAAATCGAATACGTTTATGCACAGAGTGTAAAAAGTGCGTCGAATCCATAGATGCATGACAAAATAAATGTATTTGTCATGCGTAGATGTATAAAAAACATTGTTAAAAAAAAAATATTAAACAATATTGTTTTATATATCTATGGTCAAATCGAAAACGCTATTAATAAAAATTTCAAATATTTGCTGAAAAAAATTGTGAGGAGATTCTATTATGCATTTAATGTTTATACCTACGTCAAAAGTGTAATAAAATATTAAATTCTAAAACCTATATTTGTTACTAAAAAATGTACATCATAGGTTTTTTAATTTTTTATCATGGCACATTGACGTTTATCAATATTATCATTACCGCCAAAAATGTATCTGATATCAATGTTTTGTTTTAAGTTAACTGTTAACATTTAAGTTATAATGTTCAAAACTTCAAAAGATTTTAGGTAGCTTAAAAGTTATACGTATTAAGTATTATTATAATAATTATTAGAGAATCTGCTGTGGAGGCGCCTCTTTGGTTTATTGTTTACTTTTGTCTTTCACGTCAGACGGGTAAATAGCTACTGCGTATTATAATAAATACCTACACGTTAAACTGTTAATGCACTTAAACGTAATATAGAATTTTCTATAGCAGGAAATATGAGTACAAATTGTGACATAATGGATCTTATGAAGGATTATGGATCCGAATTCAACATGTCTACTGTTATGCAATGTGTTCAAGAATTAAAAGCTTGGCAAGAATCGCAACACCAAAAATTATGTGAAAATCCGACTATGGATACATTGACTAACGAAATGGAAGATGTGTTAAGATCATTTGATATTCCAGAAAATGCACAAGGTACATAATTGGATTATAATATAAATAACCATTAGAATATAATAGAGGTATATATATATTTTTTATATACAAAAATAATTTAAATATAATAAAATAAAAATTCTGTTCTAATCAGTGGCGCACATTCAAAAATAAATAGGAGTAGTATATTGAATCGGTTACCTCTGTATTGGCTAATAAACTAAAGAGTAATGGCTATAGCCTATAATTATTCAATAGTTTATTTTCAATATTTGTATATGTAGTAGAATTATTATGATGTAAATATTTTGAGCCAGGAGGTCCACTCATCCACCTACCAAAAAAATCAGGGGTAGCAGCTGCTACCCTTGAACCCTCCAGTGCGCACAACTGGTGCTAATTATATATGTGGAATATAAGACAATGTCAATCAATTAATAACTTGGCTTTTAACATTAACATTTATTAATGTCTAGTAATTTGCTATAAATTAGCTATTATTATGAACGATTCAGTGAATAATAAATTGAAATAAATAAGTAATGCTCATCGTTCATATGAAAAGATATGTTAATTTAATGATTCACTAAAATATATTAAATGATGGCCCACAAAGTTTTGGGGTCATTAGCTCACTATTGATTCACTAAATGTTTAATGATTGTTTATGCAACTTCGTTTAAGAATATTGAAAATATTTATCATTTTGCAGTATTATAGTATTATTGTTAACTAATATTCTAATAGTTAATATTTTATTTCAAAACTGAAGTTGGATATAAGATAATATAAGATAGTATAAGATTATACATAGTGTGGATACCTTTGCTTTCTTTAAAAATTATATGAACTCTTATAAAATATAATTTAGTTAATTATTTTTTTCACAATTACCTGTTTTAATAAATATAAATTATGAAATTTATAAATAAGATAAATCTAAAATTATTATTTAAATAGTTTGAACACACTTTTTTCCTGGATTAATTTTATTTTTTAATAAATAATTTGATAGTCAGTACAGTGTTTTCTTGTTAATCGGATACATTCAGTAATTTGGCCCTCTACAATTTTCATAATAATGAATAATACTCGTAATAGGTAATAGCTATCTAATGAAATTGATAAAGTCAAACACATTGTCATGTAACAAAGCTGTCATGGATACTTTAGCTAGACAGTCCATTACTTAAGCAGATAAAAATGGTGTCTTGGTGAGTGAAATGTTAGTTATATTAGTTAATGTTCGTTATGTTTTTATACCTATCCCCTTAAGGAATAATACAACTGCAATGTTATAATAATGTATGTACATATAAAACAGTTATATATTTCATAATATTTTGTACGATACACATATGTTCTGCTAGTAAGATTTGATTTTTTATGAACCTCCCCTGACCTGATTCTTATTTAAATATTTTGTTAATATTTGTATTTATTACAGAAAATCATTATGATGATAGACTATCTTCTTATTCGGAAATAGATGAGGAACTATTGAAAAGGTTTGGAAACCAAAAAGATATAATGTCATCACCGGTTAGTATTAATTAGGGTCTGGATTTATTTGAATAAATGATAATTATAATATAGTAAGTAAAAATAATATTTAATTAGGGAAATTCAGTATGCTAAAATAAAATAAAACTTTTGTTTATTTTATAAAATTTTATATGCAGACTAAGAAAACGGGGTTTGTAAATGCTGTTAAAACTTGATATTTTGTATTATAATAATTTTTTAAAATTTAATTTAGGCTTCAAATTCAAGAGATGATGTAGCAATTTTATCACCTAATAAAAATGTTGATAACTTTTCCAAAGCAAAGTCAGTAGAATGTAGTACGAATATTGCTGAAGATAAACAATTAGAAAATGAAATTGAATGCAAAACTATTAAACCTAAAAAACCATATTTAAAAAGAGGTACAGGTCTGGCTAGATATGGCTTAAATATAGAAGAAGTAAAAAAAAAAACTGGTAAATTGAAATTTAAGAGACCTATTTTATCAGTTTCATCCAAAATTAAAGTGCCAAGAAAGTGTTTGAATCAAGTCAAACCATTTCCTAAAACAGAATTTGGTAAATTAACTTAAACATTTTTTTTTCTTGTCAAACATATAAAATTAATTCTATTTTATACATTTATTTTTAGTTAGTAAGCCAACTGAAAGTTCACGCCTAGATTTAAAAAAAGTTGATATAGCTAATTCTTGGAATAGGTATGAGCCTAAAGATTTTCCAGATAGTGGAGAAAAGTTTAATAATACAGAACAAAGGGAATTGCGTGCATTTGAAATATTAGAAGAACGTGCCAACAATTCTAATTTAAATGCATCATCACCTACTGTTTGTCAACTCTTAGAAAGAGGACAAAGTTCTAAAAGTAATAAAGAAGCACCAGCATCACGACTAGTTCGTTCTTTAAATTTTGATAGAATAAACTCTTCCACCCCTAGACAAAATGTTGATGATTCTGACGATTCCTATTCAGACTCTAGTCAGGAATGTGATCCATTAGATTTAACAGAAGATGTACTCAAGGTTACAAATTTAAATGGCAACAAAAAAAGTAACCAAAAAAAAGAAGTTAATTCAGTTATTTTAACGGAAAATGAAAAGAAATATTTAGAAAACTATTCTAAAACATCGGGAATCATGAAGCAAGTTGACTTTGATCAATCATTTGATACAGAAATACTTAGTAAGAGACTTGAAGAGTTGGAATCTGAGATAGAAACATTTCGGTCAGAAAATACTAAGTTAATGAAGTTGCAACGAGAATTCGAGGTTGAAAGACAAAAATTCTTTAAGAGTAAAGAAGATTTTTTAAAGAAATTAAATGACGAAAAAAAAAAAGAAGAAGAAATGTTGGCAGAAGAAAGAAAAAAATTCATACGAGAAAAAGTTTTGTTTGAGAAAAATGCTAGAGAATTGAGAAACAAACCCAATAGACAAGAGAGAGAAGAAATAAAAAAATTAAAAGAACAGGTTGGTTTAATGTTGTTTACATTTTGATTTATACTAATGATTTAGACTTTATTTCTTATTCATAGTTAACCGAGTTAAAAGATGAGTTTAATAAAAAAGAAGCTCGATGGGCAACTGGTCAGGCCCGACTGAGGACTCAGATGAAACAATTGGAAAATAGTAATACAGCTTTACGCAGTGAACTTGAATTATTTAGAAAATCATCATTGAATAAAAAAGTAAACAATATTTGAACCAGGTGTTCGGTGAATTTAAGGAACATCCAATTAAATTTTATTTTAGTTACTTATCAGGATTACAATGGATTGAATCAAGACTTTTTTTGAAAAGCTAGTGGGTATCTCCTAAATAGTAAATAGAGTATACACATTTAAATAGCATTTGATTCTGAGTTCTGACTAATAATTATACCTACAAAATAAAAATTGTTTGAATAATAGACATTTAAAATTTGATCAAAAATATATTTTTTTCGATTTATTAAAATGTTGAAAATCAATAAGTTTGTAACATTTCTAGTCAAATGTATTACCGATGGGTGACTTCCAAGTGGGTTATTACATTATTCATTTATGTCCTAATAACTAAGTAGTTATATTTTAATAAAAAAACCTTCTGTAGTTAAATAATTAACATTATTATGATAATTTAATAGTAGTTGTAACTGTAATATTTTGATAAAATATTTTATACTTTTCAAGTAAGATTATAATATTTGTTATTTAATATAAAGTACATTTTACACAAATAAAAAATACTTAAAAAAATGTATTCTGAATTAAATTTAAAATGGCTTTTATTCAATAATATTGTATTGTATATCCATAATTATTGTGAAGTATAAATAATTTGAAAAATAGGTCTATCCAAATATGGTATTCTTATATGTTGCCATTTTAAAATAAAAGTTGTGATGTTCGTGCTGAGAGGGTTAAAAATGTAAAGTGTTCCTTTTAATGTGAAATTGGGTATTCTCTAGCTCATCAATAAAGTCTCAATTAAATCTAACGTAATCCAGATAAGTAATTGAGTGTTCCCTAAATTGTTAAACACATAGTATACATTAAATAAGAGTTCAGTTTTATGAACTTTTCATTTCAGGTTACTTTTAAAACACCATCTGAAAAACAAGCTTTGAGAAATACAAAAATAATTCATAATGTCAACAGAGAACTCAGTAAACTGTCTCCTGACGATATATCATCAATGATTGATCCAAAAACTAGAAACATTCCTGCATCTATATTGAGGAAACCTGTAATAACTACTGATAATGAGTCGTCTGAGGAGTTGTCCTCAGATGAAAATCAGTTCTCTAAAAATCTCTTGCATGATAGTGATAATGAAAATGATTTTAATGAATCCAACAGTACTCAACGCAGTAGTTGTGGTGTTGTCCGTGAGACTGTTTTAGATGATGGGCGTAAAGAAATTTTGTATTCAAACGGTAATCTAAAAAAAATTTCTTCTGATGGCAACAATGTTAAAGTGATATATTATAACGGTGACGTGAAAGAAACAAAAGATGATTACGAACGGTATTATTTTGCTAAAAACAAAACATACCATACAACATACAATTCTGGTCTAGAAATAATTGAATTTCCCAAGTAAGTTTAAAATACAAAGTAAATTTCTTTCTTTCTTGGCTTTTATGGGCCATTTAGGTCCATTGCCTCAACAACCACTTGCCTCCACCAATCTCTATTTTGAGCTAGTTCTTCTCCGCCAGTGGAGTGGTGAACGGTAATTTCAGAGGCAATTGGCTCTGAGATTTTTTCTTAAATAGAGGGGTGGGTGGTAGCCGGTGGGTCCTCTAGTAAATTTAATATGATGTACTTATTAAGTAGCCAATAACAATTTGAAATATAATTAGTTATATTATTATGCATTAATACTTGGAATATTTGTAACTTATCTCTCATAAATTTTTAGTTCGCCACGACACTATTCTCCGTTGTTTACTCCCAACCTAATTACAACATTGTAATTATGTCTTTCCACTGCTGACTGGGCCGTCCCCTCGGTCTTTTTGTGTTCGGTTTCCAACTCGATTCCTTAAGTAGATATCTGAGCTTTGTTCTGTGGTGTCAGTATAGTTATGCGATAGTCCTATAGACTATACTCCTATCTAATAGCCGTATTGTTTATATTATTTTTTTCAATAAAAATAGGCATAAATAAGGGTAAAAGTTCCATCAGGTAATTGTATCAAAGGGCTTCAGTCTTAACCCCCCAAAAAATATTTTTGGGCTAGTTTCACCACTAGTCCTTTTCTATTTAAACATATTATATATTTATATTACTTGTGTAGTGGGCAAACTGAAAAGCATTACAAAGACGGAAAAGTGGAAATTGAATATGTAGATGGTAAAAAGCATACAGTCTATCCAGACCGTAAGGAGATTTGGAATTACTTGGATGGATCAGTTTTGACAGTGGATCCAAATGGACATCGTGAATTGGTGTTACTAAATGGCCAACGAGAAATACATACCAGCGAATTCAAAGTATGTTCATCATTCATTGTTTAAATTAGTTAATATTAATATTTAGTGTGAGTACTAAGTGATTTAGAATATAATAGGTATCTCTAATTATCATAATATTGACTTAGAACATGTATTACTGTTAAAATAAAAATTTAGTACCTAGTTAATAAATATTAATAATGATGTATTTAAATTTTATAGAAAAGAGTGTATCTTGATGGTACAACAAAAATTGTTTATCCAGATGGGTCTCATGAAACCAAATATCCTGATGGTAGAATTAGAAAAAAAGACAAGGACGGTAATTTGACATTGGACACTAGTGTTTCGTCTTAAAATATTTTTAAACTAATGTAAATTGTTGATCCATAAATTAAATTTCTTTTATTTTTATATGCTTTATAACGATAGCTAGTTTGAGTATTTGAAATATATAATTATTTTATTTTTTGATACATTTTTAATTTTTATACTTATACGATACATATGTTTATTCTTGTATGATTCTCTTTACTTAATAATTTTGTATGAACTACTTGTGAATTTACACTTTGGATCATTATGATAGGGTTATCTTACATTATACACATTTATTGTTATTACTTATTTGTTACTTGGTTAGTATTAAGTTTTTACTCAAAAGGCAATTTTTTTTTTTAATAAACAAATTTAAGTTATCAAGTATAATGGCATAATTCCCATGATGTTCACGAGAAAATTACTTGTGATTTTTTTTTATGTTAATCTGTAGCATAATAATCATAAAGTAACTTATTCATAATACAATTCTATTAAATAGAAATTTAGAAATGTTATTACATATTTGAATAATTAAAAATTAATGTAATGACAGAAAACTATATCCTGTTACAAGTTCCTTATCTTACCAAGGTGATAGAGAGTTTCTAGTGAGTCATGTTTTTATTAATATAATTTCTTATTATTCATGTATTTAAATTAAAATCAGATTAGCTTAATATTGTATCATTGGAAATTAAAGTGATACCTAGTTGTTATTAAAGTATGAAAACGTGCACAGTGTTAGGAAAGTTACTTTTAAAAAGTAACCAAGTTACGTTACTACAAAACTAAAAGTAACTACTTTACTTTTTAATTTAAAATTAACTAGTTACAATGATGTTATTTTAAACATTTTTAAATATACAAATTAAAATACATTTATACTTAATTTTTTATACACTCACATTTTTTCATATTTAATATTTATTTTATGCATTAATGTATCTTCAAAATTATTATCACTTATTCATGATTGTATTTTGGTGCAATTATCTTCAGTCTTATACTTTTATTAAAAGGCATTCTACAGAAATATTTGAGAGGACCGATGTATTACAATTTAGAAACATAAGTTTTATCATTAGGTAGCAAACCATTTAATATTTTTAAACTGCCTAATTAAAGATAATTATAAAAACACTAAATTTCAGCTCATTTACGCATAATTTACCATGGTTTGTTCTAGAAAATTTAATCAAAAAGTATTTATTTTTATAGAATTGATAAAAATATTATATCTCATTATTTAACATAGTTTCTTATGAAATATAATTAATGTACTTAATTAATTACTAATTAATTAATTACTCTTGCATTATTTCAACAAACCAATATTGAAGTTAACCTCACTCATAAAAAGTAACAATGTACAGTAATGAGTAACTTATTATGTTACTACTTACTACGCAACACTGCAAATGCATCATTATTATATTTATTAATTGTTTTAATTAATTTCATAGTAAGCAATAGTAGATTTTGTGGTCTGTTTCTAAATTAGATTACCAGCATAACCAGAATATGTTTAAGGACACATATTGTTGGCATCATACCAAAAACGGAAAAGTTTAATTGAGAATAACAAATATTATTAAAATACCTACAATTTAACTCAGATTTCTTTATAGTATTTAATCTATATTGTTATTTGTCTTTTGTTAATATTGTATGTTTAGATTTAATTTACAAGTTAAATTAAATTAATTTTACTATAAACTTCTAAAACTAACTTATCCACTTTTTACAAGACAATGACGACAATATGTGAAGGAAACCCATTTTTAATTCGTAAAATAAATATTTTAGTAGTATAAATAAACAAAATAATTAATTTATTAAGTCTCTAAATATTTTTTACATGAATTAAAATACCAACATTGATTAATTATGAGATGTACAATAAATAATTCTATTGTAGTAATGTTAGTTTACTAGGTCATAAAAAAAAGAGAAAAACACCACAACAAAAGAACAAATGGTTTGAAGTTTAAATTCAGAAATGCATTATGTTTAAAGTACTTCAGACTTATGCCTAATAGTTTAATAAATTAAGATTAATCATCCTTCTTTGATTCGTTGCCAACAGTCTTCTGAAGTTTTTCATGTTCTGTCATTAGCCTGTCATATTCTTTAGATACAGATTCAGCTTGACTTTTGATCGCGTCGCGATCGGCCTTGATCAATTCCAGTTCTTTTCTCAGTTCAGTCAACGCTTCAGACTCGCCGTCCCCTTTGTCTTGTGTCATCAAAGACTTGGCCGCGGCGCTGGCGCTCTGAGCCTGTTTTAGCGATGCCTCGCTTTGGGCCACCAATGACGCTTGCAGGGTGACCAGGGCTATGAAACGTTTGATGACAAAGCTGAGGAATAAGGCGATTCCACTAATATAGAAGTTGCGCTGGGCACGGAACAGTCGCATGTTTGCCTGCATTTCGTGGTCCAAGTGTTGATGCGCGTCGCTTAGCTCAGGGTTGGAGTATTTACGCATTTCGCGAACAGAGTCCAACAGGAACAGGACGAGAACGAACAGCAAGAACGTGAAGTACCACTGGGCCTGGGCGCTCAACGCCTGATAGAACCGGGACCGGAACAGACTGTTCCAGCGTTTGGCCGACATGTACGGCACCAGGAACAGCATCAGCACGCCCACTTCGAAGTACAGGAACGTCGCGATAATTGTCCACTGGAGACTCATCTTGTTTATACGAGGATGCAAGGGATGGCGATGTGAATCCGATTCGGAGGGATCGCTGACGGAGAGGGTTTTAATCGTATGCTGTACACAACTGCGGTCTGCAGGTCGCGATACCGTTCGAAGTTTAAAAATTCGGCGAGTGGTGGTAAGTTAGTAGGAACGCGCTTTTTTGAAAATTTACGAAAACAAAATTAATCGTATCGGCAAGTAAGCGGCCTGGCAGCGTCAAGGACGTACCTGATTGACGGACAAAAAACGAAAGAATGGTTGCAGAACTGCAGAAAGACACTGCGTAGGATAGGTGCACGGCCACACCAAACTACCAAAGTATATTATGAAAATATACAGTGATTAGTATTTTATGATACATTAAGTTAATGCAGCGATAATGCGATATTTTCACTTATCGATGGTGTTATCTGTGGTAATCGTATATTATTTTCATCTATTCTGTGGTACGACTACGACACTGGGATTGGTGTACTTGTCCCGAAAATTCATGACACGATGACTAAAGACAAGATGAAAACATCTAATACTATAATATTAGTCACGTTAGTAACTACGTAAGACACTTGTGCAACTTGGCGTCTCGACCAATCGGACGCGATGCATTGGCCGCCGGTGAGTCGTTACGAAGTGAATACGTTTACGGATTAGTATTATTTATTTATTTATTTCCTTCTACTTCTTTCTTCTGTGTTTTTGCTTGGTGTAATGATGTAAAACTATAAACTGTCTGTAAACATGGTATAATATATTGTTAAATAATATTATGTAATAGGTAAGCAGGTTGGTATTTATTAATTCACATTATTCACGAAATATTTATGCCGAGTAAACCACCTGATTGTTTTTTTCTTTTAATACCGACGCAGAGACAGAATAATGTTATTCTGTGATATATAGGGTGTAACAGGACTATCACTATTTGACAAATATTCACTATAGCAACGTTTGTAATGGCAATTTGTTAAATAAGTAGGTACCTTATAATTTATATACTATACTATTTAGGTACCTACCTACTTCTATGGTACTATGTATTATAATTTCTAGTATATATCTGTGTTCTGTGATCAAGACTCAAGTCGAATACTATTATAGATTTATAGTATTTGCTGAAATGCAGTACTACATTACTGCAGTGACTAGCACTAGCCATTAATGCCATTTTGGACTTTGGAACACGGGAATGCGGGAATAACTATTGAATTACGCATCCAAAGTGCATGACGTATTGACGTGCCATGTTCTATGATTGTTGTGTTGCGGAGATTGTTTGTTTTGACGTGGCGTAACCTTCATAGTTCATAATACAGGCATACAGCTGAGTTTTAAATTATTTAGACACCCAGTTAATATAGTATGGAGTGTAATCTGAAAGTACCTACTGTACTTCTGTAGAATTTAAATAGACGTATAATTTATTATATATTTCATATTGTAAATATTCGTTGAAGATAAATTAATACATGTCATGTTCTTCAACCAGGTACATTGCCAGAAAATCAATGAAGCCACAGCTCAGCGGTTCTATATATAGCAAAAGTAGGTAGGTAGATCACTATACGTGTTAGTTGGAAAAAAAAATCCCTACTAGGAGAAAATAAAATGTGATATTGTGATATCCTCACTAACTTAATCAAATTCATATGTTTATGGGCCCGGTTGCATTAGAAAGTAATAGTTTAAAAATAATAAAAAAATGTTGGACGAGTAAAAATAAAATTAATGATATTTTTAAATAGGTATATTATATAAATAATATTAATAAACACGTAAAACAATAATACAAAATATACGTACATTAAGAGGACGTGGTATCTGCATAATATGATGTCTCTGTCTTACAAGTGCGTGTAATAGGTATAGCAAATGTTAAGCTCAACAGATCACGCTTAGCTCTGTTGTTTTAAAAATTATTGTGAATTGACCTCTTAAAAAAATTAAGGGTAAGATTATTATCTAGGCAATCTCATAGGCTTTAGTTTTTATTTTATTTTAATTTTAAAGTGAGTTATGAGTATTTTAAGATGCACAAATAATATTTACAATAATTATTAATTACACAATAATACACGTTGATGAGCGCGACAAGCTACAAATATGAGGCGGGCACGTCAAATTGAATTAAATATAAATCATTTATTTTATAAGAATAAATAATTAATTGGGTACCTACTTTTATTTTTATTTTGTAGATCGGCGTTTTACTTCATAAATTAAAATACTATATCTATTTAGTAATATAATATATATACATATTATATTTAGTAATATAATATTACTATACACATATAGTAATAGTCATAATACTATCTATCAGCTGGCCCATTGGCGCAACTAAGTTGGTGCTCAGGGAACAAGTACACGTCCAAATTTAAAATTTGCACCCCCATAAAGTAAAAGACTATTATATTTTGAATATTTTGAGGTAAAAATTATCAATAAATACAAAAATGTTGCTTACTATACCTAAACCTTTTTTTCCTATCTTAACCGACGACGCCGCGGGAATGGTTCTAGGTCACTGAACGGTCGAGCATTAAAAGTGCTAAACGCGGACACTTTGTTACTTTGTAAAGCTGCCATTCTCTGCAGAATAACACAAGCAAAGAAGGCTTTCTAGAATAAAAAACATTTATTGACCATCTGCAATAGTGTGGCCTTACAAACAAGAAAAAAGCTATTAAAAATATACGTGTGGAGTATTGCCCTATATATATGGTGTAGAAATTGGACAATCAGTAAAATAGGGAGGCTTCATAAATCGGGAAAGTAAAAGCCGGGAATACATTTAACAGGAACAATAATATACAGTTAAGTATAACCAGGAAAATTATTACACAGGAAACTGATATTCGGGAAAGATATTTTGGGGAAAATATTATTCAGGAAAATAAATTTCAGGAAATTATTCTATGGAAGGATATTACGTGGGAAAATATTTCTTAAGAAAGTACTGAACTGGAATGATATTACATAGGAAAATATTTTTCAGGAAAGTATTTAACTGGAAAGATATAACACTAAAAAATTTAATTCAGGACATTTTTTCACTGGAAATGGATTACACAGAAAATTAAAATTAAGGAAAATATTTCACTGGACGGATATTACATAGGAAACTAAAATTTGGGAAATACATTTTTCCCAGGATTGTTCAAACATTGGGAGTAACATATAGGCAACTCTTGAGCCATGGGATAATCTTCCTTGCCCGCCACTTGTCCTATACCTACCTACTTCTCTATATTATGTAAGACATAATTGGCCCAGTACTCTATATTTTTCTAAAATAGTATGCGATCTACCTGGTACAATTTTTATAAATACATTTATAAAATATATTTTATGAAATACATTTTAGGGAGAAGCAAACTTGATGTCTTCAAAATGTGGTGTTATCGAAAAATGTTTAAGATTAAATGAACTGAAAGAGTAACAAATGAAATAGTATTAACTAGAGTAAAGGAAAAACGAAAATTGTGGCATAGTATTAAGGTTAGAAGAGACAAAATTATAGGACACATCCTATACGCCATATGTCCATATGAATGTTATAGAAGGTTATATAGGAAGAGTCGAAGAGAAAGGCCAAGGATGGAATGTATGAAACGAATCATGATTGACATAGGAAATAATAGCTACAAAGAACTAAAGGAATTAAGTTACAAGAGGGAAGCATGGAGAACTGCAGCAAACCAATCAAACAATTTAAGAAGCAAAGAAAAAGAAAAATATTATTTGCATGAATAAAAATTAGTTTTAAAAAGTGTTTATCGACCGGTTTAACATACCCAGGTAATATCAGACTCATATGATATTTTATTTATGAACAAGCTCTAAGCGAAATTATTGATTTTAGAGCCGAACAATTTTTTTAGGTATATAATTTTATTGATACCTGCCATTTAAACTAGGACAACTATATAGGTATTTGACTATAAAGTGTATTCAATATTTTAACAATTATTACAAACTCCTCTTAAACAGCTTGGACAACAGTAGAAAAATATATATCTTTGACTTCAAGTGTTATCGTTACTCATTACTCGAGCATATATTAGCATATACAAATCCTCAGAATATGTAAGTTAAATTGTACGTATAGGGATACGCTAAAATGTTTAACAATTTAGTTAAGATACCTCGCTCCTGCCCCCCTCACCAAGTCTAGCACTGCTTAAGTGTCCTTCCGATATAGACAATGCAGCAAAACACATTGTTCAAACTATTGGCAACCAGTGGCGTACATATATAGGAGGTAGGCCCCTGGCCCAAGGGTAATCGGAAAAATAAGTCCCAAAAAAAGACCCTTATCGAAATACTTACCTATTCTTGTAGTTCTACGGTAAAGTTGTACTTTGTATTTTAGCGTGTACCTAATGTATAAAATGCTTGTATAGCTTGTACATAATATACAAGGCTGTCCTGACGATTTGCGGGGCCCAAGGCTGAGTAAAATTTCGGGGCCTAAAATGGAATTATCGACAGTTGGTAGTTGCATATATTATGATATTATATTATAGGCTATAGCCTATAGGTACCTAGGTATAAATTAATGGGGAAACGCGCAACTAGACTTATAAATATAGAATCTTGTATCTAAAACGATATTTATATTATTAAGTAAAGAAATTAATAACACAACATATCATATTATGTTTAAACTTAATATAATAAAATTGATAAATGAATAAACCAAAAAATATAGTAGGTACCTAATACAGTATAAAATAGATGGATGAGTGAGTACCTACTGCTCTTCTATACGGTAGGTTTCAAGAATATCGTTGTAATGGATGTGTTATATTTTAATTCAATGATATATTATATATAATAATATATATATATATAATATTAAAAAATCAGTGTATATGAACAAATTATTCTGAGCGGTGACGTTCAGTGGCGTATTTACGGGGGGGGGGAATGGGGGATAGATCCTCCCCCTTGACCTTTTTTTTTGTAAAATTAAGTTTACTTATTTTCTGTATTTCTCAATATGATACTACTTTTAAATTTTAAGTAGGTACCTATATCTGTTTTCTAAATGTTCTAGCCGTGGTAATTTGTCTGCTTTGATATAGGTACTATACGCCACTAGTCGTTCGTGGCATAAATATCGGAAAATAAAAACATATATCTTTATGGTGGTATATGGTATACTATATTTACATTTTAAAAAATGTTCATGGTTATAAACAGTTCAAAAAGGGTCAAGATAGTTTAAAAATTGTATTATAAATAGAAAATGCCAATAAAAATATTTAATGAACATTTCAAGAGTCAATGGCTATTCGGGTTGGGAATAAATACAACAAAATGTCAAAAATCGATTATTAGGAATTCAATAATATATTTACCGCTGAATATCAAATATCATAAAAAATATAAGTTCAAACACTCATATATAATTAATGTTCCGTTTAAGTAAACTTTTAGATTCTGAGTGGAATGATGAATGTAATGTAATGATTTTAAAATGATGTGTTTTTTTTGTGTCTGCCATCACGGTTTGGGAGAGTAAAACTGCTTCGATTTTCTTGAAAATTTAATGTAAGGCTCCTGATATATTGTTACAATAGCAGTTGAAAAATAATAAAAATATATAGGCACAATTTTTTTTTTATAAGCATTCAAAGTTCGAATTTTGACAAAATTTAATAATTATTTTGTAGTTAAAAATGTATAAAATGTTCAACTTTTATAGTTATGGATTGGAAATTTAAAACAAGGTGCCACGTAAATAGGTAAATATATAAATTACTTTATTCACAATAATATTATCAAATATACAATATATTATATACTTAGTAATAACTAATATCATAGGCTGACTGACCGTTTTCGCTCTGAATCGTTTTTCTTATACAACGATATTATATCATTGAATTTAAATTTAACACTACCCATTACAGTGACCTTCTTGTAACCTACTGTACAGCAGAGTGACATCCACTTACCCATTTTTTTAACTTAAAAATAATTTATAAAATGTCTTATGGCTATAAATAACTCAGTCAAAATTTTTTGAAAATATTATGTACCATGTATGGAATCTGGTAAATTTAACATTTATTTTATTTAAAATGTCAAGTTTCTACGGTTATTAGCTTTTAAATTACAAAAAAATATCAAAAATCAATAGATAAAACTTCTACCCAAAATGTTACTGAAAATACAGAAAAAAAACACACACACATTGTAAAATCAATACATTCTTTTGCTCCGCTCAGAATCTAATATATTGTAAATTAACTTTCCTACGTCTTAAATTAGTGAATGTGTCAATGATATCATTATATTTTAATTGGTCAGCAATTTATTTTCCTAGATATTATAGCTAAGTTACCAGCTGGTAACTTTTTTTGGGACACTACTTCGAAAATAGTTATTTTCATAATTTTAATCATTAAGTCGTTTTAAGCTCGATACATTCATTTGAATTCAACTAATGTAGGTAGGTATATAGGTAGTAAAAATTACAATAATTGAATGTATAAAGTATAAATGATACATTTTTTTTTGTTCATTAACTTTAATTGTATCAATAAAAGTGGAGCCTGTCCAACAGAGGAAAAGGTCACCCCCCCCCCCCCTAAATACACCACTGAACTATACTTATGTTAGGTGTTCATAAAAATACATAACCTTTGGATGCTGAAGAAGTAATTGATGAACTATAAAAAATCACAAATATTAGATGTTGTTTTAGTGTTTAATAATTAATAGTTATTAATAATACTAATGAAAATATGTGTTGTTAATTAATAATTAACAATAACAAATTAATTACATAATTTGTAGGTACAACCTATGTTCACGGCTTAATTATGAAGCAAGAATTTTAAAATTACATTCTTTTCAATAAACATGTCTTTGTAAAAATATTTAAAATATGTTTTTATTTATTAACATAACAAAAAAATTTGAAAAAACTATTATTTTATAGGTAATCAGAAAGAGTGAAAATAAAAATGGGTACATGCCTATGGAAACTATAGTGGAAAGAAAAAAAATTGTTTGTATCAAAATTTTTTTTAACTAACAATGGTTTGCCAAAAAAATTAATTTAATACACAAGTAGAATAAACATTTAACAATAAAATTATACAATCATCAATAATTTTAAAAAATAAATTTAAGAATATCATATTGTCTAAATAATTATGTTATACATTTTAAGACATATTTCATAATATATTATAAATGTTTGACATTAGACAACATAAATTTAATTTAATCTTTAATATATTTAAATAATATGAATGATTGTTTTAATGTGTATCATCCAACAGTTATGTTAAAATTAATATCATAAAATATAAAAATTATATATCACTTATAGCTCTCAAAAATTATTCCATGATAACTTTTCTGTAACTCTGAAATATTAATTAATTATCCTCTTCTTTTTCTTTGTATTTAACCACTCCTCTCAGAATTAATTCTGGGATTTCAACCGCCAACCATGGGCCCAACTACAACAGAACATAAATACATTTTAGAAAGATAAATCAAAATAAATGTACATAATAATATATAAAAAATAGTTATTACTACATTTGTTATTTATTTGTTCTTAATTTAATTTAACTTTAAAATTAAATTAAGTAATAACATTTTTATTTTACCAGTTTATAGCTTAGAAAACACAAATGTAAAAAAAAAAATTGTTCAAAAAGGTTTTTTGTAGATAAGATAGATAAAGGTAAAATAAAAAAAATAACTATTAACTAACAAAAAAAACCTTACACCAAGTGCTAAAGCGTGGGAGATACCAAACTTTGGTACATTTCTAGCCCACAATGGTTTAAAATGGTCAGATAAACATATTTTGCCACCTCGATACATTTTGGCAGTTTTACCATCAAGTTCAGGTAATGCAATTTCAGGTGCTGTAGTAGGGAAAGTTACTGGAATCTGAAACAAATATACCATAAAAATAATTTAAAAAAATATATATATATATAATTATTGAAACAAATAACTCACATCGAATTCTATGTCAAACTCATATTTCAATTGATTCTGAAACACCCAACACTTTCCAAACCATTTAGTTCCCTCCTTATTCGACTCTAGACGAAACCAATCATTATCGGCTGCTTTATTGTTCTGAACATACTAGAATATTAAAAATAAATATTTGAATTTAACAAATTATGAGATGTCATAAGTAGACAGCTCAGTGGTAAGAATCTTAACTGCCCTTACTTGGATTAGGGATTGGTATTCTTCTTTAAGTCTTTGTGGCCACAAATCAACATCCCGAGGACCGGCTTTTGTCTTTAGTAGCGGTATTGATGACAGAGCCTTTTTGGTGTTCTCCATGGTTTTAAAACGGTTATGTACACTGACTGATGACCTTAATTTATCAAAACAAATTACTGATGGACTTTCGATTGCTTGGAATTCATTAATTGAATGCCTAACTTAAGATCTTAGATCTCCCGAGGGCACTCGCAGTGCCGTAGTGGTCAGCAAGACACGACGAGACGTGTTACAAACTTACAACGTACCCAAATGTGAAATTACTGATAAAGTGATAAATGATAACACTCATAAACACAACCATGTGTGATTATTGTTATCTTTGGACTATTTAGACACTTTCCGGCTTCCCGCCCACCAGAGCCAACCACCCCCCGTCAACCTAAAGTTTAGAATTTAGAATATTTTTTTTTTTTAGTTTAAAGACCGTACCGACTGCTGTGGCCATTGGCAAAAAGCTTTAGGACGACTCAAAAATACAGATACATTATACGTGTGAGTATATTACATTCGTATTGCGTATTTTACACGAGCTCGTGGATTTATGAGACATATGCACAAAATGAGCTTGGGCTATGGGGAGTAGCGTAAAAGTCAAAATATTTAAACATTTTAAACTGGTGTTCAATATTTTTAGGACTTCATCATTTCATTCTCTACTGTCTTTTTACAATGAGGCTTTATCGGCTTCTCCGGTCAAGTTTGTGGTGTCAGTACACAAGGCAAGCCCACAGAAAGTATAGCAAATTGTTGGGCATTGAGACTAGCTGCGACGATACTGGATGTGCAATAGTGGACAGTGACAGAAATATCCTTGGTGAATACTTACAATCTCAACAGCAGATTCACCTCGAGTATGTAACAAATTGGCCCAGATGACAACAAAATATAATTGTCATTTCTTCAGTTTCGGGGGAATAATTCCACCAGTGGCCAGGGATTTGCACAAGCAGAACATTGATAATGTTGTAACACAGGCGTTGCAACAGGCCCAAGTTAGTTTGAATGATCTAGATGCCATTGCTGTCACTGTTAAACCCGGTTTGCCCTTGTCACTGTTAGTCGGTATGAACTATGCAAAAGAATTGAGTAAAAAATCATTGAAGCCTCTGATACCGATTCATCACATGGAAGCACACGCCTTGACTGCAAGATTAGTTGATCATGTAAGAAGTACATTCGTTATTTATTGTTACTCTGTATCAATGACTAATTAAATTAAATTTTATTAGAATTTACAGTTACCATTTTTAGTCTTACTTTTATCTGGTGGACACTGTTTGTTGGCTATCGTAAAAAAAGTAAATGAATTTCTGTTGCTAGGACAATCTATTGATGACGCTCCTGGCGAAGCATTGGACAAGGTAATTTAGCATAATGTTTGTTTAGTTTCTTCAAGTATGACATTGCAGTTGTATTAAATTATATTTTATTTCTTCAGGCAGCCAGGCGACTTCAGTTGAAGAATATGAAGGAGTTTAGAAATTGTTGTGGAGGCCAAGCAATTGAGAAAGCAGCATTGAAAGGTGATCCTAGAGCTATTGATTTGGGTACATTTATGACAAATTACAAAGACTGCAATTTCAGTTACTCCGGCTTAAAGAATGCTATACGATCTCAAATTCTAAAATCCGAACAGAAGCACGGTAAAATGTTTTATGTTTATATAGATTACACTTAACATTTTTATTTTTGTTAGAATTGAAAGGAGATGAAATTATCCCAGAAGTTTTCGATTTATGTGCCAGCATTCAATATGCCATTACGAAACACATATGCACTCGAGTACAGAGGGCTATTGAATTTATTAACCGAACACAACTATTGCCAGACACAAATCGAACATTGGTAAGTTTAAAAAAATAAATAAAAATAGTAACTAAACTATAGTACTAATTTATTTATTTTTCACAGGTAGTGTCTGGTGGTGTTGCTAGCAACATGTTTATTCGAAAACATTTGAATCTTGTGTGTGAAGAGGAAAATTTCAAGCTAATAGTTCCACCACCCAAACTTTGTACAGATAATGGAATAATGATAGCATGGAATGGCATAGAAAAATTTAATGAACATATAGATATATTCAGTCACCTTGATTTAGATAAAATTGATATCCAATCGAAGTAAGTTTTATACAGTTTAAAATAATATGTATTTACATTTAATAATTAAAAATAATATTTAACAAGTGTTAACAATGTTTGTATGTTCATTGTCATATATATTTATATTTAATAATGTTATTTTAGAGAACCACTAGGAAAGAATATTTCACAACAAATCACAGATATGGAAATAAGATGTCCTTCAGGATTTTTCAATAAAATATTTGAAGAACACAAATAAATATTCACATTTTATTTACTCATTGGTTTTTAGTTTTATTTTAAATAGTAATAAAATAACAATAATTGTTTAATAAATTAATAATGTTACGTGGTAAATGGTAATAGATCATGATTGGTCTTACATTTAACATATTTTGGAGTCCATAACTTTACTCCAAACATAATATAATATCTTGAAAAGGATTTTTCGACTTGACTGAAGATTGGAATGATTCTTTGTATAATTGCTTTTGGTTTTCATTAGAAAGCTAAAATAAAAAATTTTCTTACAAAAATGTTTTTTTTATGTTTAACAAATTATTTTTAAATTTATTATTCTCAATATCCTTACGCTATGATAAAAGTCCATTGCAGCAATGCATAACAATTTTCTATCTTCATATTCATAACGACCAAGCCTTAACCTAACGTGAGGAAATCTAAAAATAATCACAAATATAAATAAATCATATGATTTAGTGATTATATAGTGAAAAAAAATACATCGCTCTTAGCCATTTATTTTTTGATGAACTTATAAAAAAACTGATTAGACAATAAATTGCCATTGGTATTTGAAGACCTTGGGTAAAATTGCTGAGTGTTGTAATAACCCAATCTTGTAAGAGATCCAATTGTGATTCCTTAATCAATTGCTCAAATATCTTTAAAATAAAAATAAACAATAAAATATAAGAAAATAAGTGTTCTACAGTTGACAATGTAATAAAATAAAATACATACTTGATTAACAACTGTGCACATAGATGTCGGATGAGGTTGATTTGGAGAAAGAAATTCGCTGACAACTCTCATGAGTACGTACGATGCCGGAAATATATCTGTTAACACTTTAGCCATTATAACTGTTGTCACTTCTACTTCCAGTAAACATCCTTTCTTTATTCTAAGTAATGCATGTAATTTATGGATTAATATCAAATCTAAACATACAAATTAAAATGAAGAAACTTGCCTTTCAAACATGACGCTTATCTTTTCCATTTCAACAACAATCATATCGGGATCAATATCACCTTCGACATTTTCATTATAATGTTCTAAAAAAAAAATAGAAATAAAACACCAAAATACGAACGTATGGACAAAAAATAATTTGCTGAGCCAATGCAATAGTTCAGCATCTCTTACACTCTATACTCTAATTTATTATATGAAATCTATAAATCAAGACCTTAATAAATCATTTAAGAAGAAGTAGATCAAACTATTTTTTTCAATTAATTTTTGGATTGTTTGGTTTGAATTAAAATCTAGCCAATGTGGTTTATAAAGTAATCCAAAATACACACAAATAGAAAAAAATACATTTTGATCATTAAAATCTATCACTGTAAAAATAAAATAAATTACTCAAAAGTGATATGGATACCTCCCCCCTCAACCTACGGGCTTAAACTGCAGATATATTTGTGGCTTAAACAATAAGAAATCATTTGATATGGTCTCAAACCTGCATAAATGCATGATAAAAGTAACTGCAATGCTGGCAAGGAAAATCCTGGAGGAGCATTGGATAACCTGTCCAAAGCTAATGTTGTAATTTGCTCCACAATGTTTTCATTTGAATGTTTTACAAATATGATCCTTTGAAAACCCTAAAAATTTACTTTTATATCATATATATTATGCATGATGTGTGTTTACCGTTGAATACAGAAGAGTACACATACCTGTATAAGAGCTTGGTATAGTTTAAAATGTCTAGACGATGATACTAATTTAGTGAGGCCTTCCAGTGACATGAGCAATGCGTCTTCAATATTATCTGACCCATGTTCTACTATGTAGAATGCTATCGATATCACACATAGCTGCCATTCGCATTCATATCTTGACAGAAGAAAATATTAGGTATCACATTTTTAGAACTCAATTAGAAGAATATAAACTTACAACATTGAATATTCAGTGCATAGATGTTTTTGTACAAAATCCACAGCCATCTGCACAATTTCTGAACTATTTGGCAACACATTATTCATGATAAAACATCCTTCTAACAAATAAAGTAAGCCGTGTAGAGCGGCCAATTGGGTCAAACGGCAATTACTTTTGAGACCATTATCAATTAATTTCAACACTTTCTCTCGAATACTGATATCCTATTAATCAATAATACATACATTTCATTAATACCCGTAATATCTGTTCTATACCGGCCTTGTAAAAATTACCTCGGTAATAGAAATAGCCATTGCTTTGGCTGCAGCGATTATGACGTATTGATGTAACAATAGATCTTCATGGTGATGTGATTGCGATAAATCCAAACATACATTAAGCATCCATATATAATGTTCTCTTTCAGTGAACAAATCTGACATTACGAGGAGACATTTTATCATTTCGTTAATTTGTGATAGAGAACCTCGTGTCTAGAATGTACAAATGTATAGTATTTAGATTTTTTAATCTGTAGTAGTTAAAACTAACTTTTGGTTCCATCCACTGGTTAAACACTTCCTTTAACAGCAATATACAAGAGTTCAGATCCAAGCCACTTCCATTTAATACATTGGTCCTTTCGTACAACTTCATTTCTAACACTATTCACATTTGAAAAACAAATTTATTAACTGATAATCAATTTGAAAAATTTTAGACAAATATTACTTGAATTTCTTGGTGCAATATTATTGGAACTTTTCCACTGATCTGTTATTGCCGTTTGTAAAAATTTTACTGACAACTGATGATAACTATATCTGTTGGTAAAATATTGAATAGACAAATTATGAAGAGTAGTTAATTAGTAGATATTAACTAATACAAAAGTAACAAACCGATGCTGGTCATGAATTCTCTCAATATTAGCTCTACACTCATAACGATCCAATAATGCCTCTTTACCAGCTGTTCTTTTAAATGTGCAAAATGTTGAGTATATAAGATCATTGACTTCTTCTAATTTCACAAACCACCTAATAGTTAGTGGTTAAAAAATGTTAAAAAGCTTTTAATGTTTATGTTATAATAAGTAAATACTTATGACAAGACAAGTTGAGTGGAATGTCTCTTGACACGTGTAAGAATTTATTGTTGGTGGTATCACCGGGATAACATTCAAATAACGTCTGACTAAACAATTGTGTAATTCCATTTACAGCTGCACTACTAGCCTTTTAGAACAATATAATAAGAATAATTTACAAACACTTACAATACCATTTAAAATTTGTTTGGACATGAGTGTATAAATTCAACTAACTTGTATGCGAGAGATATGTTCTTCTTTCGGTATATCAGTTTCACTGGATGGAACTAAAACGCTCAACAATGTCATCCAGGTCTCTTCAAATTGTTGTTTACTGTTCCAGCCAACTACACTGAGTCTAGACACAAATTGTTTGAGTACATCAATTTCTTGCAATACATCAATAGGCATTGCTGGTATGTTAAAATCAACAATATTGGCTGGTGTTTGCAACATTTTCCATGTAATGGGAGGTACACGCACAAATCCATTTACCATTGGATGACGACTTATTATTTGTACGATTAAGCTAAAATAAAGATTAAAAATAAAACACACATAGACATCTTATATAAATTATACTTTTAAAATTGTATTATTACCATGTCAGTTGGTCTAGATGAAAATTTGACAGTAATGGTCGAGAATTTTCCACCCAAGAAAGCAAAGATGAAATTTGCCGGCATATGGGTACTAAATCTGTAGTCTCTGTATAGTCTAAATAAATGGCAATCGATTTTAGTACTTTTAGCTAAGATATTAGAACATACTACTATCTTTATTATTATACATACAGTCATCAGACATGATCAAAAGTACATCCTCTGTAATGAATTCTACCACTGACACTAATGATGAAGCTATCGATCCCAGTTCTGTGGAGCACAACTCATTAGCCAACCCACAGCCGTTAAAAATGTTGTATGCACACTTGAGAAGCAATTGTATTCTGCTAGTAGCAGCTGTTCGTTTGACCAACTTCCATTTTAGTACCTAAAATAATACAAGTATGTATTGACGAAATTTGCGTAACATTGTAAATTTAATGTTTTTTAAAATCTACTCACTTCAAAAAGTAAAACTGTATATTTCAAAAGCGTTTTGTTAGAGTCCATTAAAATAATATGTTCTTTTGAATTGTGTTTTGACAAAAATTTAACACATTCTAAAAACTTTGAAATTGCTGGTGTTAAAAACCATATAATTTTAATAAATTTACTATCTTCAAATAGTTGACTCATACGCGTCTTGTACATATTTTGTTTTTCATTTAATTCTTTGACCACCGGTAAAAATATCTAAACAGATGCGATCAAAAACAATATGTAACTTAATTTATAATTATTTCTTATTTATCTTTTTACTTGATGAAATCTAGGCAAGGAACTACATGCTTGTTGAATGTGCTCCACTAAGACAAATCGAGCAGCTACAAACAACGGACACAATTCCAAGTTAGTTGTATCTTCAGTTAATAATTTCCATGACTATAATAACAAAATGTTAGTGATAAATATATTTGTTAAATAATAAATCATTAAAAAATTCTACTTTTATAGTGATTTGAGTTGATACAGTGAAACAATATTGAAGTATATCAAGATTGAAATCATCACAACGCATAATAGAGATGGCATCTTGCAATGGCAAATTTGACAATAATTTGGCTGACTCAAAACTGGGACAGTCATTTCGACAACATCTAATAAAAAATAAAACAAAATAATAATTAATTACTAAAGTTTATCTGAACTTAAACTAACTAAAACAACAATTAATATAAAAATAATAATTTGTGATTTGAAAATTTGGAAAAAATACTTTTAACCCAAAATTAACATATTTATGATTTACAAGGCCCCTAGCTATAGAACAACAATTATATGATAATATAATTACCTTATATTTACTTGATCAAAATACCAATTTTTGTCTATTAAAATGTTTTTAATGTCCAGAGTATTGACAGTTTTATTTTGATCAATTTCTACACTTGAAAAATCATAACATTGAGTACCAAATTTATTGAACAATGATATCAATATACAGTAACGACTGAAAAAAATAAAATATTAACTTACTTTTTTATTCGTAATAAGTTTTAATAAATTGTATTACAGATTGTATATAATATATTCTTGTTTGTTCTAATTAATAAAAATAGAAATTAATTTATTATAGCAATATTTATTTTATATTAATTACTAATTAAAATAAATAATAAAATACTTCTTACTTCTTTATACAAACATTTGAATTTTTAAAATACTCTAAGATCTGTAAGGTTTCTTCTTTGCTTAATTGATTAGAACTTTCACTAACAGGCAAAGCGAGAAGGTATTCCATTTTTCTAATTAAAGATAAATTGTTTATATTTTTGTTGAGCAATTAACTATATTTTATAATTATTATTTACATAAATAAAAGTTTTGAAATAGTCAGAAATTCTAATAGTACCTGATTGCTATAGAGCTAGCAAATTGTGACAATGCTAAGTGTGGATCTTCTAACACAGCAGGTAAAATTAATTTTATTACTTCACCGCAATGTGCAGGATGTGCTTCATTCATACTTCGTAACAGTTCATTAGTTAGGTCCAGCTTAAAAAAATAAAAACATTAACCATGTATATAAAATAATAATATATTAAATAACTACTTTGTCATTAACACATTTTTCGGTTACAGCTATTATGTGCATCAAACTTAAATTTTGATCTTTATGTATGCAGTTGAGAAATTCTTGCGTTGAAGTCTCATTTCCCATTTCTAACAGTTGAATGACACATTCAGACAAAAACCATTTCAATAACTCATTGTCTAAATTAATATTTTTATTCTAAAAACATAAGACATATTTTAGTAAAGCCAACAATTTATACATGTTACCAATGCTTACTAATACTTCACATAGAATCAAAAAACAACCCTTTTGAACAATACTTAGATAAAAACAACGACCCAATCTGTATAAAAAGTAAAACATTAAAATTAATATTAATATATTATGTATAGAGGTAAGATAAATTGATAATTACTGAGATTCTGTAGAATTTGTATTCAATATTGATTTCCAAAATTCAATATCGTTGTGATCTAAAAGACCAACTAACTGTACCCAGTGCAATACAAGTAAAGGGTAGACCATTGACAAGGTCATAATATTCTTATGAAGTTTAATAAATATTGAATCGTTAAGAAAATTCCGTAACGAATTTACAACTTTTGGAAAATTACCTTAAATAACAATATTAACAGTATTTAAATATTTTAAAACAAAAATTTGAATTCGTGAATTATTAATAAACCATTTATTGTAAAAATGAATAAATCCAAAGAGTTAATTATGAAAGGTAACAAACAAAATAATATACTTAAAGGCATATAGTCATATGGACTATAATAAAAATAACTGATATACTTCTTGTGTAATAATTAACTTAAGGGTATTTTTTGGTCATTATGACTGTCCACACATTTATTCCAGTAAACTCAATTCTATTATTGTGACTACCACATGTTAACACTATATTATAATATAATTACTATATTAATTGGGGAAAATTTCGTAACTACAACAATGTTTCTCAAACTAGGGGCTGTGGCTATATTACCAGGAGCTGTGAAATATTTATTTTATTTAAACTATTTTCTTAAAGCGTTTACAAAAAAAAGTTGACAAAAAAGTTTGAGAAGCACTGATCTATAATACAAAATAATAAAAGTAGGTCAGCCCGACAAAACTTAAAGAATAAATCATATAAAAGCAATGTACGACTGTCATTCAACCAATTCCCTATAACGCACATTATCACTTCACAAATTTGGAATTTACTATAAGTAGAAAAATTGTTGTCACTTTTTCATAGTATTTTATCAAAGAGGCGAGTATATGGGTCAAAAATCCTAATTATAATGTTTTGTCACAAATTTTGGAAATGTGACATCTTGTAAAAAAAATGTAATACTTAAGTGGGTACCTACCATATTACAGGAATTACATGTTGCAGAAAATCAGTTTATTTAAATTATTTGACATATTATGTTTTATGCTTTACGTTTTGTTGGGCAAACTATTTATATTATTGTGTCTAGTAGATTACAAAATTATTTTGAAATAATATAACGCAGTGTTAACCTGTGGTAGTAGCAATAACAGAATTGTGTTTATCGGTAAATTATATAGGTAGTCTCGACAACAGATAAATACCTACACAAGATATATTTATTTTGAAGTAAAATGTGACCGTATTTCATTTTGCAATTATTGATTAAGATTTATTAAAATTACCAGATTGCACTATATATTGACAAGTTAGAAGAAATTCTGATAGTAAGCACACTTTGCTTTCACAATTAGGTTGAGGATGACTTAGGGATAGTATGATATCGTTGGTAGATAAATATATAACTCTAAACAAAAACCTGTAAAACACACAAGATTGTACATAGTGTAAGTATGACATAATATATTATTTTATTTTATTATATTAATATATATTTATTAATTAGTAAATTTTACTTGGAAAAAGTATCTTCACCAGGAAATTTATTTTTACTTAATATTGATGCATTTAAAGGGTCGGACTGTGTACTAAGTTCAAATAAATTTGAGCTTATTGATATGTCTGATTCAGAAATCCTAAGTAGAATTAAATCTTCAGATTTTTGAATGAGAATTATGATTAAATTGGATAGTACAGTATTTAACCAAGGTTCCAGGGTACATTTCTAAAACAAATTTATCAAAAATACAAGTTTTATTTTAATTATTTAAACAATTATTATTTTCAAATACATACTTCTCCATCATAACAAGTATTGAACATAACATGGAGTTGTTGTTGAATACTATAAGAAGATGGATGTAATGTTAACAACAGATTAATCAATGATGGCAAGGATGCTTGAATTTTGCAACCACCTAATGATGTATAAAGAGTATCATATAATTGTCTAGATTGTTTTTTCCACTTTTCTTCACTGCCTTCCATTATTACAAGACTTAGAATGCTCACCACCTGAATAAACAGATTGATATTTTGAAGAAAAAACACATCCATCAAATTACTAAGGTACTCTGTAAATAGCTTAACTTACTTCGTTAAACTGACATAATCTTAATAACATTGCAAATAACATCTCCCTTTGAGCTTCAAGTTCTTTTAAATCTGAAGAATTTACCATAAATGCTGATTTTAATACATAGACATATTCAACAATTGGTAATATTGCTGGGATACCTAGAACATTTGATAATTTACTAACTGTTGATAAATAGTAATGAATGCAGCATATTAACATACAATACAGTTCTGGAGGATATCCACTAGCCATTAATCCATCACATAAATGTATAGCTTCGGGAATTATGTTTGATTGACTTTTATCTTCAGATAAATTAATAAAAAATTGAAATATAGTTGAGATAAATTTTTTTGGATCCCTATAATTTGAATTGTATAATTGTAATACTTAATTAATCATTGAAACTAATAATATAATAATAAATTAATAATATTACCTAAATAAACCATTTTCAAGATAATCAAATTGGCTAAAAACAAAATTCAAAAACTCATGTTTTGGGTCTATCACATTTAAGTTAACTTTGCTTTGAAGTAACACTGTAAGTAAATCTAGAATTGAAGATTGCAATTCTACATCTCCAGTAATTACATATTCCTAAAATATTGTTATTGTTTATTAATATAGATAAAAAATATAAAAATTAATTAAATTAATAAAAAAGATTTTCATGTATATAATAAATTAAATATAATTTACAATATAATGTAGTACATGGAGTTTTTGTTTACTTCATAAACAATAATTAAATATTAATACATTGTATCAAATAAATATATATAACTAACCTTCAAGCATTTGATAGTCAATGGTCGAAAACATTTTAGATTTGAAGAAAAATCTAAATTTTCTGAACTAGCACAATACAGTTTTCCGCTCATTGTTGTTCGTCTATCTCTTTCATCTTCCCAATGTTTATTTGCATGTTGAGTGACTTTAATTTTAGTATCGATAAAGTTTGATAAACATTCATAAGGTGTTTGTAATGCTTGAGTGTACATGCACAGTGTTTGTAAGTCATTTTTAATGAACATAGAATCTTTTCTATTAAATATTTGTTGATTTGATGATACATTATACTTTGATGTCAAACACTTAAACAACTGAAAATAAAAATGTTTAATAGTAGATAACTAGTTAATAAAATTATTAGGATTCATACTTCAGCCAAAACTTTAGAGCTATAACTAGGTGTTAAATTAAATATTGCAGTTAAACAAAGAAGTATGCGATCTACGTGTTGTTGGCATTCAGTTGTACTTATAAATGTTAACAATATCTTTAAAGTATCTAAAACTGATTCAAGAAATCTTATAAATTTTTCATTGCTTGTATTTTCTAGAGACACCTACAAAATTTATAATATATTACAGTGGTACAAAATATCAATATCTAATGTTAGTATGTTGTTTAGTTGAATAGTTACTTTGTAATTGTTGTATGATGATTTAACTACAGATTGCAATTTATGGTAATAATTACTATGACTTGGTGCATCTCTTAAGTTTTTTTTGTCTTTATCATTTTCGCCTAAACAGTGTATAAATATTATTTTTGTGAAATACTATTTTTTAATAATATAAAATAAATAGTAAATAAAATATTTTAAAAGCGTTACATGCAAATTACCTGGCTTTTGTACTGAAGTTGGGGTATGTGTTGGTTCTCTATAGTCCAGTACTACGTTTCGAAAAACGTTTAATAACTTTAGAACGTGTTTCCATAATTCATTATAATATTTCTTTAACTAAAATAAAATGTATACTTAAAATTTGGAAAATATACAATGATTATGATTTTTCTATTTGTATTACAAAGTATGGTCATTCAAAGTATATATTATTATTATGATAAACTAACTTTATCGTCTTCAAACCATCTATTATATTTGCTGAAATCAATCTTATGTTCTTTTATACTAATATTTTGTGATGAATGAATTAACTCTGAAAATGATATCATAAAACTGTTTGAAAATAACTTAATGCTTTTTAAAAATACATAAAATTATATACCTGTAATTAAATTTGAAGATAATTTTAACATCCAGCAATGCATTTCTAAATCAAAAGCAGCAGTTGTTAATGTCATTGTGGAAAGTATAGACGTGAATAATCCTGAACATGAACTAAAATAGTATTATATTAATATAAATTAAAAATAACAAAAATTGAATGCAATTTTTATAAATTATAACACTACCTTATACTTGAATTTGAATGAAGTCCTTTAGTAAATGAACACTTCCAAATATTTGAATATTCTGGTGATTTGAAAGAATTAGATAAAGTTGTTAGTGCTTCAATGCATCCAGCCTAAAAAATAATATTTAGTGTCATAATTTCAAAATATAATTGTATTGAACAAAACTCACAACCACAACAGCCGATTGATTTTTAATAAGATCGCTAGTCAAACGGTTTATTATACGGGATAAAGAAGCTTCAATATACATATTGTGGAATTTGTCTAAAAATTTAATTTAATACATTAAAAAAAATATTAAAATTGATATCATAATCATGGCATAAATTTTGTACATACAATTTTGGAGCTGAAGCATATTAGTACAATACAGACTTGTATTTGAACAAACCCATGAGGTAATGACGTCTTGTTGCATATAATCAATTTTATAATAACAATTATGAACAATACTAGAACAAACATAAAAATAAAATGAAAGTTATAAATGGTTCTAATCAAACATAAATAAAAATAATAATACTTGATACAAATTAAGTATACAGTTTAGGCCTTACCTCAACAAACATTTAGATGCTGCACGTCTCACACTATATTCATTATCATAAAGATATTTAAAAACTATACGATTCAAAATTCTATCTTGGTACATTGAACTATTAGTTGCAAAATAAACTGTCATAAAAGACAGACTTTCTATGATTTCTAATAATTTAACCTGTAAAAATAAATATAATTTAGAAAAGTAAAGCTTGAATTCAGAGAGAGCCATATGTTTTGTCTGTTTCATCATTAAGCTAACAGGACAACAATGTGACTAACTCTGTAAAATAAAACTGTGGAAATTAAATATTTGAATAAGAGAAAAATTACCTTAACAAGCCAATAAGAACTCAAACCTGACAATATTGTTTCAAGTATAGGAATGACACTATTTGATATATTACTATTTAAAAGAGGCATTAAACATACTGATACAGCCGAGAGTGAATGACATACACATATATATGAATCATCTTTTAATCCCTAAAAATAACTAGTGTTTAGTCCAGTGTTGTTCAATGAAACAATGTATAAAAAATACTTGGGTAATGATATTGATTAGATCTGTAATCACTATATTTGATGACCCAACTGCACTGTTTTGTACTTTAAATGCACCAAAATTATTTCTAAGAATTACTTCAATAAATGTGCCAACTAATTTAATTGCCATGCCTCTCAAAAGATGATCTTCATGACTGGTATAGCTAATAGAAACATTTAGTACTGTTTCTGCAGAATCTAAAATGTACAATATAATGAAATTACATTGAAATTTAATCCTTAAAAAAAACTATATACTTTTACCTGATGAGTTGTAGGTAATAAAAGCTAAATTTGGATCAATTTTCAACATTTCTGTTAGACATCCAAGTGCTGATGATTTAATACCAGTCCTGATTGATTTACTAGATTCTGGTGCCAAGAAAAGTGTAACCATTTTGACACACAGCACATTTAAAGGAACATCCTCATAAATATGGTTTAAAAATTCCAATTCCTATAAACCAAAAAATTAAAGTTTTTAATTTTTAATTAATTAAATATAAATACTTTTAGCTTTCGATCAACTTAATTAACATAACATACTAGTTGTAAAACTGATCCAGAAGCTGAATGATAACTATGTTCAGAAGTTATACTTTGCACATCAAATTCCGGAGTGTTTTCATATTCAGAAAAAAATACATTATCCACGATTGAATCAACCTCACTCAAACTATCATCCCCAAATTCTGAGTACAAATTTGTCATCGAATTAGCTGATGATAATGAAGGTCTAGTTGATTCCATGGATTGTGAAATTGACCTAGGTTCTTCTTCAAATCTCGGTAGAGAAAGTTGAACAAATGATGTTTCTAAACTTTCAGATGAACTGTAGTGAAATGATTTTTGTAAGCTTTGAGCTAATGTTCTAGGTATTTTAATAGAATTTACAGTTGTCTGCATTTTAGCTATAATAAAAGTATAATATTTAAATGAGAGTCCATTTGAGAAGTTGTACATATTAATTATGTTGAGAAATTTAGGATTTTCACTTAAAATTGGAAAATATTTTTTTACTAAACATATACACAATACAATGATAATTTTTTCAAGTAATACAATTTTTTTAGCTAGATTACATTTATAATAAGTTTAGAGCTTACACATTTATAGGAACATTTCAAATTTTTAACCCAGTCGTGCCGATTCTGGTATTGACTCTGCACACCGCATGTCATTTGCAGTCAGAGTTGTATTTTTATAAACAGCAACAACTTTTTGTGATTCCATAATAGATAACCATATTTGAAGTCTTATTTTAAATTCTGAGTGGAACGATGAATATATTGATTTTACAATGATGTGTTTTTTTTTAAATTTAAAATTTTATTTTTATTTTTGTGACTGTCATCACCTTTTAGGACAGTAAAACAATTTTTTTTTTTATAAGCATTTAAAGATCAAATCTTGATAAAATGTATCGAATTTAAAATTGAATAATTATTTCATAGTTAAAAATTTATAAAATATTCAACTTTTATATCTAAGGATTGAAAGTTTAAAACAAGATTCCACGTAAGTAGTTAGTTCTGTTACCAAAAAATTTAAAAAATACATAAGCACAGTTTATTTTTATTATCATTTTAAGCTCAAATTTGCACAAAATTACATATTAAAAACCTGGAATAACTATTTTTGTTATATTGTTGTGATTGTATAATATTATTTGTGGGTGCTTGAAACTTCTAAAGTATACTATAATATATCTATGATAGTACCATGGTTTGTTGTTGATGTATAACGCGTTACCTAATGGATATTGTGATATGATTAATTTAGAATTTATTATAGATACCTATTATAGATAAAATTTTTTTTAATACCATAGATAAGTATATAATATGTCTAATACCTAGACTGACATACCATCTTCGCTCAGAATAGTTTTTTCTTTTACAGTGATATTATATCATTGAATTCTAATTTAATACTATCCATTATACGGAGACCCACTTGTAACCTACTGCACAGCAGAGAGACATCCACGTACCCACCTTTTTATTCATAAAAATACAAGTCTTAATGGCACTATCACGTAAAAATTTGAAACGTTCCTAAAGATCATATATGTGTATTTAGGTAACTCCTAACTTGTCAACTTTGTTCAATCCAACATAATCCGGTGAAAAATCTAGTATTACATGAAGAGATGACCACACTGTGTATCATACAAGATAATCATAATAATTTAACTAAACTAACCAACTTCAGTTTCATAAAGCTTTGTTTGATTTAACATTTTTTTTTTTGTAAGCAATTGCAATGTATCTCTTGGACAAGATAAAAAAATTTGTGTTAATGTATCTAGTGCACACATTATTATATTAGAGTCTGGATGCAATATTGTAAAACAACAAAATCTAAATATCTGTAAAATAATGTTAGACTATTAATAATATTTATATAATAGTTCTTATTATAATTCAAAAATATTTATTTAATTGATCAACAACTGATTTCATCCTAAAAACCAATTAACAAAATAATATTTATCTAATACCTGTAAATATATTTTTTGAAGAATTTTCGATTCTAATTTCAATTCGTAGGAGTTATCACAAATTTGATCAGGATAGAGAATTGTATTTTTAACACTATTCAATATGCCAAGGATTACGCAACTCTCTGCCCATGCACGTTCCGTCCCCATTGACTTGTTAATATCTTTAAAAATTATATTTTATATGATTATACAGTAAAAATATTTATGTATATAGGTAGTCATTTACCATAAATTAAAACAGTGTTTATGAGCAGCATGTGTTTAATGAAAACCATAGGCTTTCTGCTAGAAAGACTTAATGATTCTATACAAGTAACACTTGATCTTCGTATGATTGAAGAATCTGTAACGAGATTGTTAACGAATGCTTCTAACAACATCTGCAAGACATTGTTATTATTTATTAATAATTCATATTATTACTGTCTTTAAGATGATTCAATTTTTATAACTTATTTTCATAACTCACTTTTATATTGCTATCAGACATAATATGTCCTAAGCTTTGCATGATTTTTGGAAAAGTTTGAGCCAATATTTCTGCCACAGGATCTTCTGTTCTCATAGCAATTTTTTTTATACAAGGTATTAAGAACAAAACAAATTTTTTACGACTAGCTGGGCTAAAATAAATGGAATGATTATTTTAATTACATAATCACAATAGCAACAATAATTATTAGTTAAACACCAGTTTTTATATATCGTTTATAGTTTTTAAAACTACCTGATTAAATGACAAATATTTCCAAATCTGGATAAAGCAGCTCTTAATCGACGAACAGTATCATTTTTCTTTATTTCTTTTAATAATTCAACAAATATTTCAACTTTACGATAATCAATCATGCACTAAAATGATGTAGATAAATAAAATAATATATAATATAAATTATAATACATATATAGACTAGAATATAACATTGGTAAAATGGTATATATACATACACGAACAACTTTGTTTAGATTTTCCTCAGCTACCATTCTTATATTAGCTTCAGAATGATCACACATTTTAAATAAACTATCCATCGACTTGTGTAAAAGATCAGGGAATGATGAAAAATTCATAACAATTGGTGCACAAATTAAATCGGCAGTAACTCGACAATATTTTTCTTTTTCTCCAGACCTTTAAAATTAAATTATTTATATTATCACAATCGCATAAATTAAATTTTTGATACTTACCGTCCAATCAAGTCATTTGACTTGAGACCGTCTAGAGCTTTTGCAAGTTTATCAATGATCGACATCGCTATAAAGGTAAAAACAAAGGTTCACCAAAGAAAGTATTTGTCAATAACAAAGTTTTGTCAATAAGTTAGCCATCTCCTAACCAAGACAAAAAAAATATATGAGAACATTTGAATTCTGGGTTTATACAATCGTACAGTAGGTGACAAGAATATTGTAACTAAAAAGCTCATACAATTTGAATCAATTTTTATAAACAAATTAGCAGGTATTTTCTATGTGCTGACAATGACAATAAGCTATTTTTTATTTTTAATAATAAATTCAGACGTGAACAATTGATAAGAATTATACTGATATAATGATTGTAGTTAGATGCACGAATTAAGATATCTTAACACAGAATATAACATATAATATAATTATTCTGTGATCTTAATTCGTGGTTAGATGATAACAATAAAATTGATTATTAAAAAAAATTATTTATAATTTATATTTAAATCAAATAAAACAGTGTTTGGAAAGTTCCTTTAAATAAGGAATTAGTTCACGTTCACGTTCATCTTGTTAAAAAGAAACTAAATCGTATCTTGTTCCTGGCTTAATTAAAGGAACTACTAACTAGTTATAGCTGTAATATTAGTATTAATATTAGTAATATTGTTCTATATGGTTATAGTAATTTAAACATTCGGTGATAATTTTTATTTATCTATCGCGCGGTTATTTGTTGCAGAAAAGAACAAAATCAATTTTTTAGAAAACTAGTTTTGCATAAAAATTTTTTTTTTGTTAGTTTTATATTTTTTTTCTTGACTTGAAATCTACCGAGAATCTTTCACTTTTGGTCAATTTTTCCCCAAAATACCAACTAGATTCATTTTCCTACCAGAAAATATGCTGAAGTAGAAAATAAAAACATTTTTACTGCCCCATTAGGTGATGACTGACAAAAAAAAAACAACAGACATCATTGTCAAATCAATTCAATTATCGCTCCGCTTAGAATCTAAAAAAAGGTCATAACTCATAAGGGGAGTGGGTCTATCTCCAATGAATCGCGGACGTTTCGCCCCCGTCGTTTCGTCCCCGTTAAAAAAATGAGCCAACGGACGTTTCGTCCCTGTCTATTAGAGATAGGACATTTGGCCTCCGGGAGTTAATATTATCGTCTTTGTCACCGAACAACGCAAACAAAATTGGTAATCTTACATGTTAGGAAATTCCCAAAAATAATATTTTGAAAAAAGTTATTAGTTTTATTAAATCAAACTTAAATTTTGTGGCCATCTCCACATATTAATGTTAATTATATTGAAATTGTACGTTTTTTTAAAATAATTGAAATTTTAATTTAAAAAAAAAGCCATTTAAATGTACTGATTTAAGATACCGGGGGCCAAAAGTTCTATGGGTTGGTAAATGACATCACATAACTCCGGGGGCCAGGATCTTATGATTCTTATGATAATGCAATCAATTTCTCGTTCTGGTCAGAACTAAAAAAAAGTAACGGAGAAAGTATAGTTAACCGCGGCTGCAGTACTGTACATGTAAGCGTTGAGTGTACTTAGTCATCGAATAGGTAAGTCATTGTAATGACTAGGCAGGTGTTAAAATTGAATTCATTAATCATTGATAAATCATTCCGACATTGCATAATAAATGAAATTATGAAAATGTGGTTCCATATTATTCTGATTTTTCGATTTCAGTATGTACTTATAGTAACTATTTATGAGAAACCTTGTAATACATTTTCAAAAATGTAAAAAATCCTGTTTATCCCTATTTTTTTTTCAATTATAAAAACATTATTTGGAGTTTTTTTTCAACCCCCTCTTCTTAAAGTAAAAATTAGACTCACTACCCTACCAGCAAAATTGGTAGGTAAAGTTTAAAATCGAACATTCTATGCTCCATTCTGAATAATCTAATAGGTAGATACCTATATATTATATCACACATATGTAAATATTAACTTTTAAAATGTGTAAAATATCTAAAAAAAAGTAATGTTTCGGGCATCCTAACTTTTTTTCAAATATGGGGGTATATAATATCGGTACGCTAGAATATCTGAAAATTTAGTTGGGGTACTCAGCCACCCTGAGACCCCCCACCAAGTCAAGCCCTAAATATATTTAATATATTTTTGTATACATAAAAAAAATTATACAGTAGGTACCTACTTATGGATAGATTTATAAATAATTATAATAATAATATAAATATGGTGTCTTGTCGGCGTGGCTTTAAACTTTTAATATACCTAATAAATAATAATATATCACCACAAAATAGATTCTAACTTACAGTTTAATGCTGCCAATTTTGTATTTTAAATTCAAAAAATAAAGTTAGTACCTAGCTTAAGAAATATTAAATTATTTAACTTACCCGAGATGGGTATAAATAGGTAGTTAATATAAATTAATCAATTAGTTTATAAATTCTAAATAGAATGACTTAGTCGGCGATGAACTGTACTCGAAATGATTTATTAAAACTGTGAGATTTTGGCACTGTATATTATAAGTACTGTGTATTGTATAGTACTATATAGTGTATAGAGCACGATTATCTACTAATTCTACAATTTATAGATAACTGTGTTCTAATGTTCTATACATATAATTTATTTTATATAGTGACTATTGACTGATGAGTATCAAATCTCGTAAATTATCTAGGAATTTCAAATAGATGGTAAGTAAATATATTTTCTTATTATTATAGTATTATTAAAAATGTTTATTTAATATGCTTTTACATTAAATCAAAAAATAAAATTATAAAACATTCAAACGATTAATGTATAATTGTATAAACATTAAATAATATAATATTGTATAGGTAGGTATTTGTATACAAGTACTGCATTGTACATGTAGGTATCTACATGAAAACGTTTATAGGCTTAATTTTTAAAACTATCTATATATTTAATAATTACAACACTATTAAAACAATACGATGAAAAAGTTGCTACATATTATATGGATTTTAAAACATAATCTATCCGGAAAAATCTCCACATTTAAAACATTTGCAGTCCGCTGGTTCTTTTAGTTTTACTTCCAACGTTGCCAATTTATCACTGGTCAATCTTACGCCATCGGGATCGTAGCAATGTGTGAGAGCGATCATTCTCTCCCTCAAAAACGTTTCACGACAACAATAACATTCCTGAAATCACGATATAATATCATAAAGACAACGAATAATAATTATAGATAATTAAATTTTAGTTATTTGCCATAAATTCGATTGGAATAATCTATGTGTTTTCTATTGTATTTCTAAATAAAATACTTATAGAATCCTTGCGAAATTATAAATTTTAGAGATGAATAGAAGAGTAGTTATATAACGTTTCAAATTTATTTTACGTTTGATTAAATCATGGAGCTAAACAGATGCATCATAGATTAGTCTATAATTCTGTGCTTCAATCGTTCATATATTTTGATAATGATAATATTTTATGTAAATATGTAATATAATTAACGTACAATTATAATTATTTATGAATAAAACATTATAGGTAATAAGAATTTTAGATATAAGCAATAGGCATATAGAATAGATTTTAGACATTTCGAGTTACCTAACTTTAAAAAGAGGAAGTGTTGGTAACCGCTCTGCTGTATTGCAGTTTATTTATTGCAGGTATCGAGTGTACCTCGTTATAGAGTAAGTTACTGTAATGCATGCGTTAAATATGAATTAAATGATAAACCACCATTGCATACGAAAAACGATTCTAAACGATGACGGTCTGTAGGCCTATTATTTTTTGATACATATATATTTTATACTGCTATAGTTCTATCAACGTAATATATTTTACTATTGGTAATATTCTAATATATATACCTATACAGTAGGTAGGTTGTAATTATTTTTCAATTTTTGCCGAAAATATTGCATTTAAAAATGTCGTTGTGTATATAAACTATAATAAAAGGTATACGTTAAAAGTTTCAAGTCCTCATGAATAATATTTTTAAAACATAATAAAATAACTAAAATCGTTCTTCTTTGTTTAAATAACTATTTTCGTCCTAATTTGAACATCAAATGTCTACAATACAAAAATTGTGCAGACATTTATTTTTTTAAATTTTTTGTTTTCAGTATGAAACTATGAACTATATATGGCTTATGAAGAATTTTGTATTAAATTTTCAACTCTTGTCCCTTAGGCATAACAATTTTACATTTCATAAATATTTGACTACCTAGGTATACAGAATTTAAAATTAAAATACATAGGTATAAGAAAAGTCGTGCTGATACATCATTAATATTTTTAAATAAATATAATAACAACTTATTAAGAATCTCGTGTTAAATTTTCTATTTTAAAGTTTTTGAACCGAGTGAAACATTTTTGTGTGTAAAAATTCCCGTTTTCCCCCGCCCATAAAATACTGGACATTACATTTATTACTTTTGATCCCGTAAAGTATACCAATTAGATTCAATTTTCTAACAGAAACCACCTTCAAAGTTGTAAATCGAAACATTTTCCAAAAGGTAACAAGACATCTTATGTGGATGACCTACACAGAAAAAAATTATACTACATTGTAAAATCAATACATTCATCTCACCGCTCAGAATCTAAAGTTAAAAGCATGGAAATACCAAACATATATTTTATTAAATTTTTAAATAATAATAATACTTTTAGGAATCCACTAGGAGTAATGACACTGGGTTGTACTTGTGAATTGCACGCTCCTTCACACTTGTTCACTGCTATGTCACCATTACATGTCCTCTGAAGTCGCCCAAGTTCGTCGAATTCCTCTAAACGTAATAAACAGTATTGTGTTAAGCAATTGTTACACGTTTTTATGTTAGAATTGTTTTAACTAAAACGTTAAAATGTACCTTTAATGATATGCAATTCAGAAGGCAAAGTCTCACATTCTTCTGGGTTATCTTCTGCAAGTACGTTATTATGGACTATAATAATCGCAATGGAGATGATAAACAATTGAGTCGTGTACATAATGGCTAATAAGTATTTAGTTAAAAATTAAAATGTGACAAAATTTTTTTTACACACAGTATAAGTAAATAAGTACTTACACAATATAGCTGCCAATAAAGTTTATTGAAGTAATCCAGATCAGGGACTGATCAGTTAGTAGAGACTGTTAACGTTCACGACAAAACTGTTTATGACTTCCAGAGAGTATATTAAAGCTTCCACTTAAAACAAATATAAGTGTTATTGAACAGAGAGGGTGGTTTAACTTATCCCTAGGGGGTCTTGTAATATAACAATTTTTGTGATGTCGAAACAAAATATGCCACTAACAGATTTTATTTTTAAAAGTAAATATAACTTACTAATGAAGTAAAAAAATATTCGAATTATTACAAGTAATAAATATTCTAAGTATAAAATAAATGAAATTAATATAATACATAATTGTAAATTTATAATGTAATGTAATAATTTGAATTTGCCTTTTCCCAATGAGCAATAGAATCAACCTATAAATATAGCTACATATTAATTTGAATATTTGATGGTAGTATGGTACCTAGTAGCAAGTAGCTGTACCTATAGTTTGTATTTTAATCACTATAAAACTAATATAAAACTTGAAATGTTAAACTACAGTTAAAAACAGAATAATATATTATGGTTTATGATATACGCCCTAAGACATAAAGATTAAGTACACTTCAATTGTGAAAAGTATAAAAGCTTACTACACGTATAAATATATAATTACTATACAGCAGGGGCGGCTCCAGGGGGGCCTAGGGGCCCCCCCCCCCCGCCCGTATTTATAAAAAATGTATATTGTTAAAAAAAATGCATATTTAATTATTATAATATTGTCATATGGATTATATGGGCCATAGAGGTATGACGGTGTATACGATATACCTGCTGGGTAAATGGACTAAAAATAGACGGCTTGAATTTGTGTTGTAAAAATTTTTCTTTTCTTTTTGTTATAAGATTTTGTGAAATTATAACTTGCCCCCCCCCCCCCTAACCAAGGCTCTGGAGTCGCCCATGGTAGACAGTGTAGTTAATCATACTATAACTATTATTATAGGTAGGTCGGAGGATCTAACCATTTATATTCGATATAGGTACGCTGTCATCTGTCTCTGCAGAAAAAGCTTATAATTTATATTAGAATCAGAGACCTGAGTGGAGTAATGAATGTATATGTATTTGTTTTATAATGTACTTATGTATATTATTGATTATTTATTTTTTGTGTTTGAAGTCACTTTTTAGTTTTTATAGTAAAAAAAATTTTTTGATCTTCAAATTAGAGGGGGATGAAAAATTGTATCTAGTTGGTACAAAATATTTTGATTTGTATTGAACTGTTTACAGACATTTTCAGTTTCCAATTTTATTAGTTTATTTTCTACGAATGTCAATAAAATGTTATTTGTTGGGTAAAAAAGTTTAAAAATTTAATACAAGGCTCCTGATATGTTGTTACTTTAGCAGTTGAAAAATATTTAAAATACAAAGGCACAATTTTTTTATAAGCATTTTAAGTTAGAATTTTTACAAAATGTATCAAATTTAATATTTAATAATTATTTTGTAGCTAAAATTTATAACATGTTCAACTTTAAGAATTGAAAATTTAAAACAATGTTCCTTGTAAATAGGTTATATTATATAGATTATGAAATTCACAATAATATCATAAAATACACTTAGTAATCATTGGCTGACTGGACCGTCTTCGCTCAGAATCGTTTTTAGTATACAATGATTTTATATCATTGAATTTAAATTTAACACCATCCATTACAGTGAGTGATAACCTACTATACAGCAGAGTGACACCCATTTCCTCACCTTTTTTTAGGTACAGTCAGGGTTGGACAACATACTCAAAAAGCAGTATTGCAATAATAGATACTAGATACTTGGCTTTGGCCTTTGGAGTATCGCGATACTAAATACTAGATACATTTGAAAAACGCTTGCCAAGTCAGAGATCGGCATGTTAACTATCTTGATTTTTAATTATTAGAAATTTATTAACTGATATCACACCCAAGCGGTATAACGATTTGAATCCAAAAAAATGTCGGTGCGAACAACCCAACAAAAAATCATTTTCATTTTAATTTAGTGAGATAGATCTCCGAAACTGGAGAGCGGATTTTGTTGTTTGGGGTCTTGTTAGATTCACATTGGCTAGAATAAGTACAGTGAAGATTTTCAGAATTTTTTTCTCTAATAGTTAATTCACTACGGAACCTTAAAAATAACTAAAACACATTTTATTGGGCGTTTTTTGATGTGTTTCAGCTTTACAGCTTTGGAGTGAATTAACGATTGAAGATAAAGTTCTGAAAATCTTCACTGGCACTTCTCATAGCCAATGTGAATTTAAAAGACCCCGAACAACAGAATCCATTCTCCAATTTCGAAAATTTACCTCACTAAATTAGAATCTATCGAAAAATAACTCTTTTTTTAACTGTGAAAAATTAAATAGTTTTTTTTAAACATTTTTAATTCGACATTTTGTATCTACTTGATGATCCCTTTTTAATGAGTTATCAGCAAACTTTCTAGTTTAGGAGAAAATTCAAAAAATATAAATTTTGGGACTGTTCACTCCGACGTATATCAAATAATATCAATAAAGACGTAAAGTCCCATTCAATGTGCGTTTGTCACAGGACGAAAAATAATTTATAACAAGCTATAGCCTACAGAAAATCACCTGTGTCCAGTAAAATTATCGGAATTCGTATTCGTAAAATAAAACAAATATTAAATTATATTAAATATTAATTTTGATAATAAAAAGCAGAATTATATCGAGTATCTTTCAAAAAAATCCCTACGTAAGTTTGAGTAGGGCTTATGAAAATATGAACTAGGTACCTTCATGTCTACATAATACTTTTAATTAAATATATTAAGGTTATTTATATATTATATTGAACAAAATAACTATTTATAAAATTAAATTAATATTGACACTTGACCTTAACTTTACTACAGTAGGTACGCCCCTTTAATTATTCAATTAGGTACAGTAGGTATTATTTATACCAATACCATACCTAAATATTTCGTTGTATTTGTCGGCACATATTATACTGATGGTTGTTTATGCGTAATGTGTTTTATGTTTTACATTTTAAATTACAATCCAATCCTAACTAGAATCCAATTCCTACAAGTTAGTATTTTAATTTAATTTTTTTATATGTCTGTAAAATACTGAAAATATATAATATAATAACGTTTAAATCACAACCATTTTCCAAATACTTTACTCTTGGAAAAAAAACTTCTAGTTATTAATTGTCGTCTATATTTATTATACTATACATAATATTTTACAGAAGCCTTTCAGTTTTTGACGCCAACGAACCGTCTGGATTTAAATGATTCTACGTGTACGTGTTTTTCGGGAGCTAGCAGCCGACTGAGCAATCTAATTCATAAACCATGTTTAGACCCCGGGAGGCCTATTTCTGTTAATAAATCATAAATGTCGGAAGTCCGAGCCCTTCAAAGTAGACTGCCACTCGCAAGATTATTCACAGTATGATCTTTGAGTCGTAATGTCTACCATCAACCAGGAATTTTTCAGTGAGTATACAACTATGAATAATTTTAAGCTTTTCGAGGTTTAAACGTAAAAAAAATTAAATTATTTTGACAATTGTTAAACACGCATTAATAATATATTTATTAAATATATATTTGAGTGGATACTGACCCAATCAAAAATAATTTTTCATCGGATCGTAATTTTCTAAACATATTAACAAAATATCCGATAAAAATCATAAAAAAGGAAGGACAACATATTATAGGTACATAGGTAACTAATCACGCATTTATACCACGATTTTATTAATAAAAATATATTAAACTCGTGAATCGTAATCCATAGCAGTCTTGTCTAGAAAAAATACGATAATATTTTATTTAGCTACACGATGTTTGTAATGTCCAAATTATCCAATAATTTCTGTAGTTGTGTACCTACTTGTGTGTAATATGTATTTATAAAAATGCATAGTAGTAGTATTTATATAATAAATCATTAAATTACAAATTATATAATTATAATTAATTTACAAATTTAATTAATGTACTCAAATTTCAAATTCAATTCGGCACAACTTAACCTTAACAGATCGACTTGAAATTTTTTATATACAAAGCTATAATTAATTTGTTAATGCATACACACAAATTCAGGGAGCAAGACTAACAAAAATGTTCTATAGTTAATAAGGGACACCCTAATATACATATATTAGAACTGTTTGTAATACGAATTAATTTTTTATAAACTCTTTTATTTCCATTTTATAATATTCCATTACAAATTTATAAATATTTTATATTTTCTTGACATTTCAGGATATCTGACAGTATTGGCTATGTGTAGCATGGCCTTTGCTGATAACGGTAATGGGGTGGTCGTTACCGCTAGGTCTAGCGACGACTGCCAAGTGACACCCGTTATCCATGTCCTACAGTACCCAGGATGTGTACCTAAGCCAATACCATCATTTGCATGTACAGGTCGCTGCAGCAGCTATCTACAAGTAAATTAGTGTTCTGAATAAAAACTTTTTTAAATAATAATGTTAATTTTTTAAATATATGCAACGGTGTTTTGTATTTTCAACAAGGTTTCTGGGTCTAAAATATGGCAAATGGAAAGGTCTTGCATGTGTTGTCAAGAGAGTGGCGAACGAGAAGCTTCGGTATCGCTCTTTTGTCCAAAAGCTAAACAAGGCGAGAAAAAATTTAGAAAGGTAGGTTCATACTTCATGATCATGATATACATTCTATAAATACACTATTATACATTTATACGTGTTAAATAAATATTTTAAGTAGTGCACGGGACTACTTATTCAGTATTCTTTTAACCATTATTTTAAACCAAACTAAAAATTAGAGTTCAATCTAACTATTGTTGTTATATATCAATATATATTAAAAAAAATATATAACAGCATAACACATTATATTTAGTGCTGTGCCTATAGTGGTATAGGTACCATATAAATTACTATACAATTTACATAATAATAATAGCCGGCTCAGCATCGGACTTAGTAGGTATTTACTTATGAGTTATAAGACCAACACTACAGAAAATGAACGCCGTTTTGATGATTTCTTAAGATTTTAACAAAAACTATTTTTTTTTTAAAAAGCAAACCCCTTTGCCAAAAAATAATTAATAAATTAAATATTTTGTGCTTTAGAAATGAATGAGTATAGTATACTAATACACGGTAATAAATCAATAATCCGGATGACAATAACCTAATATAATATATCTATAAATACATTATATTATTTTCCAATAGGTAACTACAAAAGCTCCACTGGAATGCATGTGCCGCCCTTGTACGGGTATTGAAGAAAGTGCGGTGATTCCTCAAGAAATGTCCAACTATGCCGCCGATGAGCCACCAATCAACGGACATTTTTCTAAATCTATTTAAATTATTAAATATTAATCAATGAATAAAGTGTTTATATTACTTTCATTTTTATACAGTTTCCAAGTTTTTTACGTATCCTCTTCGTATCTATAATTATTCACGTAATATAGTCGTATAATAATATATATAATATTATATAATATCGTACTAATATATTATTGTAGTTAAACAGTAATCTCTTATAGGTACTATATAATATTATTATAATATATACAGTACTAAACATTATTTACGCATTATTTATGTCAGTACTCAGTTGCACTTTAATGAATTATAAATAAATATATTGTTTATTTCAAATGCACATCTACCTACCTACCTATATTGTTATTTGTTTGTAAAAATATTGAGTGAAATCATAAAAGAAATATTTATTGAGAGTTTCCTAAAAGAATATTATTCATCGTGCCTGGTATATAGATAATATAATAGTACAATATTATTGCGTCATTAAAAAGTTTAAAACAATTTTACATAGGTAAGCTAGATATATCGTATATAGAAAGTTTAACGTTATGTTAGGTGCCTAATACCTATTATATTTGTACGTTATTTCTTATATTTATCGTTACACAGGTTTTTTTTTAAATTTTACATTTCCTTCTATTATAATAATAAACAGTCTCTGCTTACTTTCAATCTTATATTTTAAATTATGAAATAAATACACAAAGTAGTTGTACCTACTTTACTTGAGTCTAGATAATAATACCCATGTATTAGGTAATATGTCTAGAAGAAAATATGTCCGAATAAAAAAAGCGGGTAAGTGGCGGTAACGCTCTGCTGTATAGATACATCATAGGACGTGTCCAGAGAGCCACTGTAATGAATGTGTTAAATTTGAATTCAATGACGTAAATTCATTGTATATACTATGCATATTTGTTGATATTATTGTGATTAAAATAATTTATTTTACCATTCGCAAATCTATTATACAACGTTCCACGAGAGAAGGAACTCTTTTCGCGAAGTAACTGACGGCGTTTAACGACCTGGGTCACTATTTAATCTGATTAAACATAGTTTATAATTGTAGGGCTATACATTTATGCGTTCTGCCACCCGGAATGTTTGAGTGGAGGAAATAGTGCCCCGGTCTTTAAACGCTGTCAGTTACATCTCGTGGAGAGAGAAAGCCTTACTTTGATAATACTGAATAAGCTTAAAACAAAATGTAGGAAATGTTTGGGGGGCTATGAACATTTTTTTTGGGGAGAGGGGCTTAGCCCCTAAGCTCCCCAACCCCTTATTTGCGCCTATGTTCCTGACGCTTTTGAAAACTATTTGTGGTTTTTTTATTTTTGACTCTCCAAAGTACTAACTAGTTTACAGAAAAGATGCTGTTAAAGAAAATCGAAGCGGAGCCGGTAGGAGTTACATGACTATATTATTTTAGATTCTGAGCGGAGTGATGTATTGGTTTTACAATGATGTGTTTTTTTATTTATTTTTATTTTTGTGCCTGTGTACATGATTAATAGTCGAAATAATGCTTTGGTTTTCAACTCCAGTATCTTGTTCAACGGGAAAGTGAATCAAGTTGGTACTTCTGGGAGGTAAAAATTCCCAGTAGTTTTCCAAAGTTCCCGTAAAAACAAAATAAAAATTAAGGAAAACGGGAATTTTTACGCAAAATCGGTTTTTGACTTTTGGCTTTGGTGTTACTCTAAAATAAATGATCGTAAATACGTGAAATGTTTACTGAATGTTTATATCAGTTTTTTCTTTACATGAAAACATTTTCAAAATATTTTGACTTGTTTTGAGCTGTTTATGGATATACTCAGTTTCTAACTTTTTAGGTTTTTTTTCTATTAATGTCAGTACAATTTAATTTGTTGTGTAAAAGAGCTTACAAATTTAATAGGTACAATATAGTTACAATGAGATTTAAAAAATATGGAAAAATCACGAAATTTAGCACATTATTTTGAGTAAAGAATTTATTTATACAATTTTTCTTTTTAAATCTAAGATTTGAAAATGTAATACAAGATTATTCATAAGTTGTCTACCTTTATCAAAAAAAAAAAATGTCCACAAGCAAATCAAATTAAATTTTTATGAGCGATTGAAGTTCATATTTTTACAATATTGGATATTCACTCGATTTCTCATGTAGCGATTGTGTTATTTTGTTGTAATTCAATAACGAATAATAGTAAATACATGAAAATTTCATTGAATATTTATATTCTCATTTTCTATACACCATCATATTTTGAAAATATTTTGACTCTTTTTGAGCTGTTTACGGGCATTGTTAGTTTTCAATTATTTTGGTTTTTTTTTTTTATAATTGTCAATAAAATGTTATTTGTTGGGTAAAAAAGCGTAGAAATTTAATACAAGGCTCCTGATATATTGCTTAAATGGCAGTTGAAAAATATTAAAAATACATAGGCACAATTTTTTTTATAAGTATTTAAGGTTGGAATTTTGACAAAAATTATCAAATTTAAAATTTAATAGTTATTTTGTAGTTAAAAATGTATAAAATGTTCAAATTTTACACCTAAGGATTGAAAATTTAAAACAAGGTGCCACGTAAATAGGTTATAATGTTTATACAAATTACTTTATTTACAATAATTTCATCAAATACCTATACTTAGGAATATCATAGGCTGAATGTCGTTTTCACGTAGAATTGTTTTTCTTATACAATGATATTACATCATTGAATTCAAATTTCATACCATCCATTATACAGTGACCCCCTTGAAACCTACTGTACAACAGAGTGACATCCACTTACCCACCTTTTTTAATATATTCTTAATCTATCATAGATACTAAAGAATGGATAGGCCATTTACGGGAACGAACATGAACATTTGTTGAGGTTATAGAGGTCTTATCACAAATAGATATATGTATAATTATTGTATATAATTTATGATAAGACCTCTGTCAGAATGAGAAGCAATGATAAAAAACAGTCTTTCTCTCTTCCCCATTCCGGCCCCAAGACCCTCTATTTTGTTAATATAGCCATGGCCTATCCATTCTTTAATATCTATGTATTCTATGGTCATTGTGCATAGACATAAATATGATATTTATTAATATATCTATGTTATTGCGGGCTATCAGTGTTCACGTGTAGTGTGCACTGTGCAGTCAAATGGTAATAGTCTGTGGCAGCACTGTCTTACAGTGATAATATGATTTATTTATCTATTTATCACATAATATTCTGTGATTATTATTATTTTTTGATTTTTAAATATTATATTAAATATTTAGCTTTAGGCTTTAGCCAAGTTTCCAAGTATCTGAGAATCGAACTATCGAGTTAATAAACATTTTAAATTATTATTTGAAAATTGTAATTAGTACTAATAACTAATATTGTTATAGTGTTAATAATTCACATTAGCAATGAAACATTTAAAATTCATTTCGAGGACTGTGTTGGTGCGGAATGAAAATGTGGACGAAGCCTGTCGTGTTCTGAACCGTATAATGGGTTCTGAAGGTTTCTTGGATCAGTACAGAAGAACAATGTTCTATGAAAAACCAACGCAAATGAGAAGGAGAATTAATTACGAGAAATGTAAAGCTATATACGATGAAGACATGAAGCGCAAGATAAATTTTGTTCTACGCAAAAACCGACCTGAGCCTTTTCCTGGATGTTATTAATTAAGTTTAGTACAAATTATTTTTTCACATGTCTTAACATACAATATTGTTAGCATAATTCTTGTAATATTATACACTATTATACTCATAATATCTTGTATATTTGAAATTCAATATAGGTAGTTATTTTGATTGATATTGAAGTTATTTAAAGTAGATATAGATAGTATGTAAGCCACTATTTATGTGTGGAAAATATAATATTTTTTATTGTAAATTAAGTTACTTATTTAATGTCCTACTCTAATCTTAACTCTCATGCACCTTCATTGTCTTATTCATACATTATTTTCATAATTATCTGAGTTGACTCATTTTTGTGATAAAAATGTCTACAGTAACCAATGGATTTAGTCAACTAAACTACATTTTAAATTAATATCCCATATGCCTGTATTTGAGTCAACCATCCAAGTGGCCTGACAAAATGTTCTAAACAAGTAAACAACACTTTTGTCCTTTATTTTGAATCGTCCATCAAATATATTATATACTTACAGCAAATAATTTGTTTTCATTATATTTATTTCAAGTATTAAACATAATTTTTAATTTAAGTATACTTCATAAGTCTGAGGAAAACTGAATAATATCTTGAGGTCTAAAACTTAATATGAAATTCACTTTCTATTTAATTTTTTTATTTTGTTAACAATGCCCATTTAGTTTCAATTTATTTTTTGTTACAAACATAAAATTACATTTAATTACCCAAAAAGTAAAAATTGAGGTAATAATAAATTGTTCTATGTGATTGAATAATAACCGATAATAACTTTTGAGTTAAAGACTTGTAATGAGTGACTATGTTTGCACTCATTACCGCCATTATTTGGGCTTATTTAAATTATAAGTAGATATACCTAACCTTACCTAACCTTGCATAATAGGTGGATGCTTTTACTTTATAGTTTATTTTAAATTTTCTAGAACCCAATAACTATTTATTCTAAGTATGCCTGTGTGTTTTCCTAATCTATTCTTAAGCTTGTGAAGATAATATTTGGTTTTTAAAAAATCCATATACATTTTAGATTCTGAGTGGAGCGGTAAATGTATTGATTTTACAATGATATGTATAAATCCACATTTCAACATTGGATTTTCAGTAGTATTTCTAATTGCAATAAAAATAATAAATATAGGTGACATAAAATATCCTAGGCCGACAGATTGTCTCAGCTCTTAATCGAGTCAAAACATTTAATACCTATGTCAATATTAAATGTTAAAATTAAATAATTTATAATATTATAATACTTATACCAACGACCTACATAATATATTGTATAATTATTAGTAACTTATTATATTAAACAGGAGGTAACAAGAAGACCTGAAAAATAATAATTTGTATTCTGATCAATATTTTTTAATTTTTGTTTTCTACATAATTTATTGACTCGTCACTCGTGTAATTAAAGTATAATAAAACATTTTTATTTTTTATTTTTTAATACTGACAATAAAAAATATTAAATCTGATTTTGAGACAACTTTTGACTTCAAAAAACATTTATCTAAGTCATGTGGCTTATTTTTTATGTTTAAAATGTCGAAATGGTTTGAACATTGTTCATATATTATTAGTTTTGTATTAGTCATTGTCGATAATATATCTTATGTACAGTCAAAAACCTGGAAAATGTAATGCAAGGGTCCTCGTAAATAGCTGTTAGTGGAAGAAAAGTTGAGCGTAAATCTACAATAGTAGTTTATGAGCGTCTGAAGTTAGAATTTTGAGAAAATTATTTTGAGTTGTAAATTTATAAAAAATTTTCTTTTTATATCTATTGGATTTGAAAATTTAAAGCAAGATTCCTCATAAGTTTGTCTATCTTTATCGAATGTCTACCGGGATATGAGTGACATTTGTCAATGTTGAGGAGTAAGTTAATGTGTTGAGTCCAAACGAACAAGCCAAGAAGGCATCCAGTTCAGCTTGTAATAAGAAACAGTCAGTGGGTGATTCAATTTTACAACATTTTTAATGTCATCAGCAAATAAGAGAACCATTGCAAAAGAGAAACACTTATTTATTGAACTAACAAAAATGATAAAAAAAAGTTGACTCAGGTGACCTCCCTCAGGAACACCCGAGAAAACTACTGATAATTCTGAAACGGCTCCGTTCAGGGTAACAAGTTTTCTACGAGATGTTAAATTGGATGAGAGCCAGGAGATAAGCGGATGGAGTCAAGTGTGACAATGCCAAGCCCATTAATATTTTCAAAATCTGTAAAAATTGTGTCAACTTGACTATTAGCCTCAAAAACCAAAACTGCTTAGTATGTATATAGGTGATGAAGGGAATGCTGCTGTTGATAGTTGATTTGCCAGGTGGCCGAAACCATGCTGAGAATCTATAATTAGGTATGTGGTTGAGATTTCTTAATAAACAATGGATTCTATAGTTATTTTAAGTTAAAATTTGGACGAATTTAGATATTTGACCGAAGAATAATGATTTTACTTTTGTGTTGTAATTTAATAATATTGTTCGTAGCTACTTGAAATTTCTAAAGTAAATTATTATATACAAATAATATTAATTCAAATTACCAGCTACTATATTATTATATTAATAACAATACAAATATAATATAAAATATCCTATGCTGATAAACTTTCTCCACTCAGAATTGTTTTTCGTATACAATGCTATATTTTCTTACTGTACAGCAGAGTGACACCCGCTTACCCTTTTTTTCCCTGCAGTATAACCGATAGCAGAGGAGGGCCGGGGACGGCCTGGCCCACCGGGATACCGGGAAGTTCTCGGTGGCCTAACCTATTGGAACTTGCTATTGGCCTGACAGATGCATGACATTATTTTTTAAATAACTAGTGTTTCTTTATACTAAAAAAATATACCTACTAGTTACTAGTATTAATTCTAAGCAATACTATACAAGAGGAAATTCCTAATATTATATAGTAGGTATAGTATATTATAATTGCGTATATATAGTAGGTATACCTGGTTATTTTGGAGTCTTATACTGTCAAAGAATTTTGAGGTGACCAGTGAGGACTAGGTGATTATGTATATTTAACCAAACGCGATTAATACAATAAGTTATTACTACTTACTAATTTTTATTAATAACAATAATTGCTTATTGGTGCTAGATTGGTATATTTTGGGACGCATAAACGCATTATTATTATTGTGTACCCATATATGCTTCGATCTTCGTCTAATCGTTAGTGAGAATGTGACTAGGTACTTCGTGCATGCGAGCGTGGTCCCTCTCTACATTTTTTCATACTTTATTTTTTTATCTAAAATACTTTTTTGTCGGATCAAAGCCCGAATTTTCATTTTACTTTAAATAGTGTTAGAAAGATAGATTTTAAAAATAACAAATATTGCGCATTATTCAAATGCGTATTTTCACTTCTATATAATTATAATTTTGAAAATCATACTGATCCTACCTACAAAACGTTGTCTTCTTTTAAATTAAAAAATAAGGATGAAAACCAACTATTCTACAGGTCGTGAGAGTTTTTCCTATATGACATGTTTTTGTATTAGAAACGCACGTACGGCCATTAATTGTATAAATTATGAATTGTTATAACAGCTTCAATTAAGCTGCATAGTAGTTGGTATTGCATGTAATAATTTGTTAATTGAACTTATTTTAAGAGAATACACAATATAGATAAGCGTATCTAGGCATTTTAAATATTTACACTAAAATGTTGACACTGATTTATGGACTGTCTTTTTTGTGCTCTTCTAACATATAATAAAAACTAAAAAGTTAGATAGGTAAATAAATAATTATAAGCCACCCCCCCCCCCAAATAAAAAACTATGAAGTAGACATAAAAAATTTGGCCTGGGTAATAGATTTTCCCGGCCTACATTTTTCTCCCAGGCCGTCCTTGGGGGAAGCTCTGTGCACAATACGTATTACTCCTCTGCTGCCATCGTTTATTGATGTGTAATGTGCAAATTCAGATACACTATCAAGTTATTGTTGTGGTGTATTATTTTAAATTTCTAAAAGCAACAGAAATAATATCATATAGAGACATTTTTTTTTGATAATAAAATAATTAATGTTTTTTATGGAACTGGAGTATTGCAACTTGACATCGAAAGAGTCGCACTCTAGTGCAAGAGTCTGTAAATTATATATAAAAAAAATATCAAAAATATTTAAAATATTGATTAGAACCAAAGTTATTTAATTTGACAAGTCTTCCTGTTAGACCATGTATAGGTATTTATATTATTTTTATTTTTATATATATATAAATATATTTATTAAATGTCTGCAGCTATATGGGATAGTGATCATAGTAAGTAGTTACCCACTATTATATCTCAACTTTGGAGTGCATTGCACCAAAGGTTTTATCTTAATTATTAACTATACAAGAATGGCTTGATATAATTTGTTCTAATATATAGTTACACAAACTTTTATCAATGGTGGCCACCAAAAATGATTTTAGAAGAAACAGTTTGGATAATAATTGAGATATTATATTATATTATAAACATTTATAAAAATAAAATTACTTAATAATAATGAAAATATAAAATATATAATATCCTAGAAATTATAGTAAATATATTACGGCTAGCCTATAAAGGGGAGAACAAAATAAATGGAAGTGAGAATTTTAAAAATGGGTTTACTATTATTATTGTATCTAAGGGCGCTAATTTGCACCTAGGTATACAAGACTATAATAGGTAGTTTATTACTAAATATACAATGATGATTGATAACATATAATATGTTTGTTTATGCGTTCATGTAGAGAATCTATAGTAAATATATAATAGTATACTACGATTCACGCATAGGTAGGTACTTACAGCGTAATTATAAATAATTATAATTGTGAAGGATAGTGATGATGGGTTTTGTATTAAACTACACCCGAATAAATTGCGATGATTGAACAAACACTAAACTCATGGCATTTGAGTAATAGGGTGTATAAATAACGAATATCAGTTTCAAAGAACTTTTCTGTCAAAACTATATAAATTCAAATCAATTTTCAGTCTTTACTTATTATACTTGTTTCCGGCTTCCACCATTGACAGCTAGACTTGTTAAAATATATACATTCCACCATAACCCTCACCATAACTGATAACTGTTATAAGAGTCATCCAATATTTAGGTTCTATGATGTATTTTGTCGTACGATGTCGATAACAGATATACCTACCCTATATATAATTAATATGATTTATTATTTATACAGGAATACGTTTGGTTATAACTCGTATTGGATTATGACGATATCTGTATAAGTATTACCTATATTATACAGAATTCATATCAGAGAACCATTATTCATTAGCATTAGGGCTGTACATTAAATAATAAAAAAAAATAAAAATTTAAAAAGTGTAAAAATGTATCAAGGTTTTTTTAAAAGTAAGCACTATATATATCTATTTTTAATATTTTAATAAATTTACAACAAGGCCTCCCGAACGGGGGGCCGGAGAGGGCCACGCTCCCCCACTAATTTAGATAATACCTAATTTGTATAGCATTTTATTGCATTTATTTGCATTTTATATAGCAGTCTCAGAGGGCGATAAGGAGGACTGATAACTGATAAGGTGCCATAAAATTGTAAATTTTTTTTTACGATGTGATATAAAAAACAGAATTTATGGTAAGTGTATTATTTTTTTTGTATTATTTATTTTTATTTATGTTGACGGGATCGCTAACACAATAATACATATAATACATATGTATTTATAGGTTCCACAGCAATGCACCTATATTGCCTATTTATTACGCCGTGTTACATTGGAATTATACACAGTAAACACCGTAGGGCGAATTTTCGTTTTGCTGGTTGCTGGGCATAACAATATGTCAATATGTATTGTAATAATAATTTCACTAGGTTTGACTTCAAAGCTCAAACAATATAGGCACGATTGTGATATGGTAAATGGCAATTTATGACTAACAATTGGTGTACATTATTTGAGGTAATCGAGTATCACCGTCGTCACATAATAAATATGACGCAGGCACGCTGCAGTGGGTCTGATTCCCACGTTATTACAATTATACTTATTTTATATTTATACTCTTTAAAATTTTAAAAGTAGACGGTTGTAGTGGTAAAAATGTATGTGCTATGTAAAATTAACCTAAATCCAAAATGAAAGAAAAATACTAAATCACAACCGGGGGATATATTTTTAATTAAATAAAGGTCATTAAAATTATCAAATTTTAAAGCCAAAAACAAAGACATTACGACATTGGAATACGATATTTGCCATATCAAGTTGTGGTCCTCCAATTCTCTCCCTTTCACCCAGTCGCATCATCCTGCCGAGAAAGTCGCGTTCCGCAGCGGTTTCACGTAAATACATCGCGGTAATTTGGGCGCGGGAGTAATATCGTCGTGCGTCATCTCTGTGGGTGACAATACATATGTACTAGAGCCCTGCATGGGCCGTGCTTGGTGTTACCGAAATAGGGTTCGGGCTGGGCCTGGCCCTTAACTTCAGTATTAGTTGTTCGGGGAGGGCTTCATTTATATTTTATAATATTAATTGATAAATGAAGAATTTTTATTTTATAATTTTTTAAAGCAGTATATTTAAATATTAAGTTGTTTTTTATTTTATTTTATTTTAATTAAATGTTAATTTTGTATTTTGATAAATGTTTTTTTTTTGTATTTTAATAAAATGTTTATTTTGTATTTTGATTAAAAATAAGATTGATATAGTATACTGAATACTTTAGACTATCAATTTTTTTTTTACCCTTTACTATATTTTACTTTACACAATTTAAGTACTAGATAATACTTGGTAGGTAATAGTGTACACGGTAGAGTAGTGGTCTTTAACCATTTGAATATATGGTCAAGTCCATATATTTCATTGAAAATTTGGATTGGGTCTTGCTAAGTATACACTATATAATATATATTTAAGTTAAACGTATTGGGCTGGGCTGGACCGTATATTTAAAAGAAATGAATCGGGCTGGGTCGGGCTGGACTGTATATCCAAGTGAAACAAATCGGGCCGGCCCGGGTATCATTAGTAAAATTTTATTTTGGACGGGCTTGGACTTCAAAAGTTAGGCCCGTGCAGGGCTATAATATGTACCTACCATACTTTATACTTCATCAAATTCTCAATAAATATTGTTATATGTATAATAACAACAGTCAAAATAATTTAATTAGTAATTAATAATATAAAGCTTAAATAAAATAAGCATAATTTATTGGTAAATATAAAATATAAAATATATAATTTAAATCAAATTGTGTTCGATCGTCAAAATAATGAAAAATAATTCTAATATATGAATATGATGTGTTTTTTTTTATTTTTTTATTTGTGTGTCTGTCGTCACCGTTAGAGGCAGTAAAATTGTTTCAATTTTCTTCAACAGTACCTTGTTTGATGGGAAAGTGAATCTAGTTGGTGCATATGGGAGGTCAACATTTAAAAGCGCGAGGAAAAACAAAACAAAAATTAAGAGAAAAATTTAAATTTTTACTCAAAATTGGTTTTCAGCAAAATCGATTTTGGGTTTTGGTGTAATTATAAAATAAATAACCTTATAAGGTATCTATAGATACATACAATTTTCACTTTGGATTAAGCAGGACGCAATTCATCCTTCGTGTGGCGCCCAAGGGGCAGGGCATCCCATCTATTTTGAAATTGAAGCTGCGTAGGATAATACCTATATTATTAGATACGTTGAATAAGAAATTTATTACGGGCAAGGTTTATATTATGACAATATTCCATAATAGGACGAAACAACGATTAGAAAAAGATCGCTGGAGCTGGAAGATTCGCCAAGGAAGTAGGAACCAAGGTCTAAATATCATAAATTTAATATGATTTATGACCGTATTATAAATTATCTATATTGCAGTGTACGAGTTTTATCTGATTTTATATTTTTGTTTTTTCCTCGTGTCAACACTCAAACGGGAACTATGGGACTAGAGTGCGACAGGAATATACGCGATGTAATACGATGTATAGTGCATTATATACGTTAAAGTCGCGGCTCGTTAACGCTAAATTGAAACGGAAAAAGAGGCGGTGGTAAAAGGGATGGATATATTATAATCGGGCACTATATGTGTATAATACTTACAGCCGGGAATGTGCGTACAGGAAATATGTTTATATACATGCTGCGATTTGCGGTTGAATGCCGGCGGCGGGGTGTAAATGAAAAGCGAAATTAGCCAGACAAACGATCTTTGATTGGCGGGACGGTACTCCTAGGATTGTACAGTATAAGTATATATATATAAAGATACAGAATACGTATTATTATATTACGTATATACGAATGCCATACTAATATATATATATGTCTATAGTATATACGTATCTGCACGAATTGAGTTTCGAACAAGCCCTCTCAACCGACCACCGTCGACTATATTAATATATTATCTATATACACACACACACACACACACACACACACACACACACACACACTATACAGGGTGATTCGCCTGCTCAGTACTCACCCCTATTTTCCCCTTTAATATAGGTAATGACCTAATTCAAATTCCAAATTGATCAGTTTTTGAATATCCCGCTTACTTCAAACACTTAGATTTTTATACTATATACAGTTTAAGTATAGTGCCCTGCAACTTCGTTTTTTTAAATCATATATTTTGCAATAAATTAGTACGTAAGTACCTATATGGTTTTTTGAAAATGTTTGTGTATCTAAATCGAAATTTGAACGAGCAGATTTTGAGTTGGCTATTTAACTTTGTGTGCTAAGTTCTAAGGCTAAGGATAATATTTTTGGATGATTATATAAAGGCAAAGGTGATTTGAAAATTATAATTATTAGTTATTACTTGGTAATATTAAATTTCAACATTTTATAATGCGTATCTAAAAATTGTCGAAGCTTAATAAATACTGTTGATTAAATATACCTATATTTTATTATTTTGTAATAATATTTTTAATACCTGTTATCATTACTATATTAATTAGTATATATAGGTACATTTTAATTACTCAGAAACAATAATTATTCAAATTTTGACTTAGATACATGAGAGTTTTCAAAAAATTCATCTGCTTAACCATTTTCCATTAAAAAACGTTGGTACCTACTCATTTGAAAAAATGAAGTGAATAATATCAAATATATTTGATCATATTTTTATTATTGATATATATATTATGCATACTACCTTCCTATATAATATATATGTATGTAAACATAAACACAACACATACGGATTTTATATCATAACAAATTATCTCACCCTAATTCAACAGTAGACTCGTATATTATAATATTTTATGAGTGAAGGAAGAAGAATTAATAGGTTTGATGTTGATTTATTTCTAACTTAATAATGGATAAAAACACAACTCATCTAATAAATCAGATATATACTAATCAAACAGAATATATTTATATTATTTAAAAACATGAAACATTATAGAACTATAAGTGTATATTGTATAAGACATGAGTATAGTCATGAGTCATCTACAGTCATAGACGTAGGGAAACTGCTGGTGACGACATAATATATAATATAATAAATATTGTGATTATAGTCACTCTTATAGTCTTGAATTCTTGATAGTTGTTAGTTATAACTTATAATTCATAAATAATTATAAAGAGGGACTATCATTATAGAAGTTCATATTACTATTATAGTCATTCCACTCATTCCTTATATATAGATGGTATAAAACAACCCAAATAATTGAAAATATGGTCCTCAATATTATATTAGATATACCTACTAATAATTTAAAAAAAATTATTTGAATAAATTCATTATAAGGAAAATTGAAAAAAGGGGAAAACATGCTTGGCGAGTCCCCCTGTATATATAAAACATGGGTGATAGGTGGTGGATCGCAGTACGCCGTCCTGTCAACTTCATTCTCTTTTCCTCTCTCCTATGGATAATAATATATCCTCGTATATATAATAATATAATATATATATATTATATTATAAATAATTAATTATGTAAGTAAACTAATAAGTTATAAACCTTATTATAGTAGCTATTGCCTATTACTATTAATATATTATAATTAAATACAGTCAACTTTTTGGAATATTACTTTAAAAAACTGCAAGTGATATTTTCGCCATATATACCACAATAAGATATTCAGTATTTTTTTTTTCAATTTATTCATCACACACATTATTTTATTACCTAAGTATGTGAATTATTTTAATGAAATGCATTTATTATTTACCAGGTATTACAATAGTTATTAAGTCATAGTTCAAAAAATATTAATAATCATTAATCCTTGATAATTGGACCAGTATTTTGTTATTATAAGTATATTTTAAATAATAAAATTAATAATAATACAACAGTGGAAAAATATGTATTTTAATTTATTACTTTTTATGTTCTCGTTTTTCAGAGTTAAATTAATTTGCATAAAATATGTAATGATATAGTAATTTTACTATAGTTCTATTTTTGAATGTAAATATGTAGGTATAATGATTCTTTAGGCGACTATATAAAATATACAAAACATACTGATGCATTTATATTATCGAGAATATCTCATATTTTGATATTTCTACCATAGGTACTAAATACTTATAGGTAGGCATAGTGAGAATTAAGGGAGAACTATTCGTGCTTAACGTTAGTTAAGTACCTTGTTAATTTTTTTATTTAAAATTTAAGACCCTTTTATATTAATGCAAATTAATGAAAATATGGTTTTATTTTTGTTCATTACTCATTCTTTGTTTTTTTTTTATCTACACATACGTACAAATACACAGAATAGGTACTTTTATGCAGTCCATCTAATTTTAAAATGAATATTATATCAATAATTTAATTTCGTTGGATTCATTTTCAACATAAATTTAAATAAACCCTTCAATGGGCTGATTTTTATGTTCGAGTAAATGAGGGACTTTATAGTTTATGCGCTCAATTACTATGTAAATTGAATACTCTGCATGATATTTGTGATTGCCACGACTTATGAAAATGAGGCATTTTGTCATGAACAATAAAGGCTGTATAAATTATTCAGATTTCAACACCATGTATCTAAAGTGTATGCGAAATGCCCGCTGTTCAATTTAATGAACAATTTACATTTTTATAAACCACCACAGCCAGATCGAATATTATAAGGTGTTTGAAAATTAACCAGACGGCAAAAGAAAACTTAATAGCCAAACAATCAAGTAAATAAATCCTCCCAAAGTTATGATAATGTTTTTATTATTTGTATACATTATTTTAAGGTAGATACTCATTGTTTTTGTTGAGTATATACCTTTATGTATTATATTAAGACAATATATATAAATCAACGAAAGATATAATCACCTGACTGTTTGATAGGTAGGTATATACCATTTAACTATTGTTTATTTAGTTTTTATTAATATTGCTGATTTATTAAATAATTATAGGTATATTGCATATAATTATATAAAGTAGGTAATATAAGTTAGTTATCGTTTACAAAAAAGTAAGAAAGTCTATAGAAATTTTAGTAATGATATAATTTAATAAGTAATAACAGTAAATAATAAAAATATTAAATATATTATTATTAATTAGTATATGATTTATATATCAGTGTGGGGTACTTACTCTTTAGTTTTTATTAAGTGATAATAATTAATAATTATTATATTCGTATTTGTACACTCATATTTATAATATATCATCAGACATCCTTTTGCTTATACTAATTGGGTTTGATATTTACAAGTGTACCTAACATAAAATTATTGAAACGTCTGTTTATAAAGGCTAATTGTAGGTAGGTACTTTTATTTATAATTAATTTACTTCATTTCCTATAAATAATACATCAATAGCGGTTTAAAAATTAAATTTGAGCTGTGTATACAGCATA
>NC_042495.1:8478123-8497873 GCF_005508785.2 Acyrthosiphon pisum | reverse complement strand
AAAATGTTGTACTAGTTGTACTATACTCATAATAGTTTAATGTAGGTATACAATTTAATATTTACGTTATAGTGTATTATTTTTTTAATTCTTATTATCTTTTACCCGGATAAGTTTAGATTGGTACATTAGATAACATTATTTACGAAATGTTTGGTGTTTGCAAATATAAATGAACTATAGAAATAACTCGTACAAATGTATTAACAATAGCATGTGAGTTTTAATTGCATAATATCAAACCAGAATACCAGACTAAAGGATGGATGGTGGTGTGGAGGTGCAGGATGGATCCACAAATTATTAAATAATAAAACTCATTGGGCTGAGAAATATTACCATCGCAATGAATGTGAAAAGTTCAAAAGTGTAATTAGATTCATATATAAATATTGATTTGTAATTCTATATTATTATTATAACAACTAACAAGTATAGATATAGTAAAGTTTTTAATAAATTGGTCAAAATAACGTATAAAGGCGCTTAACGAGACTTTATATTATGCTGATCTAAAATTAGTGTTGATTAATCTCTATATACACAATTTTATGATATGATCAGGTATAGCTTTTTTTATATGAGTTAATAGGGCATGAAACTTTTGTATAGACTATAATATATTATAGTGATTAATTAAAACCAATATTAAATAAGTTTATTATACTTATAATTACACTCGGTTAAAAAAAAAAAACGTTTGAATAAACCCTCAGTGATCTCTGCAGGATGATATTTTTACCGTCAAACAAGAAACACCTACCCCTATGTATAATACTCCTATCAAATACATTATTAGGTATAGAGATCCACACTTCCATATCTGAAACTCAACTGGCGGAGGAGATTAATTTTTTAGTACGACTCTTGATACGGATAGGCACCCCCCGACCTCCACACTAAATTAATTAACTTCTTGAATATTATTTTAAACATCAATATTCACATTTTATTTTATTTAATGTTAATTATTGACGGTTTTGAAAAAAGAGAGCATAATGGGGGGGAGGGTGATTCACACGCCACTGATATATATTATATTATAATCATGGTGTAGGGGGATAACATCGACGTGGTGTACCATTATATATATATTAATATATATTATGTATACGGTGAGTGAAAAAAAACCACATAATTCTATCGTGATAAATAGTAATCGTATAATATATGTATATATAGGTACACATTATACTATGCAGTTAAGTGATTAAGTCATAATAGGCCTACAAGTGGCGACGGCCCGCTTGGTTCATTCATCGGCAACAGTTTCGTATACATACAATTTGGCTACTATTATATTCAGCCGCGGCGTGCGCGTGGCTTTGTGGCTCGGTTGATTTTCCAGGGTATACGCGCGTGTGTGGTTATTATATTGTATATATACACCGGAATTAATCATGTGCATAAAGTGTCCCGGGTGGAAGGATACCCAGTAATATTGTATGTATGTATGTGTGTATGTGCGTGTGTGGGTGGGTGTGTGTACGTGTACATCAGTTGATGTCCCTGTTGAAGGGGCTTATTTGTGTCCGCTACACAATAACACTCTTAATAGCCGCTCGCCCACTGACCGCGTAGGTACTTATATACATTATACATACTATAATATGTATACTGCAATATATAGTATTTATGTGTAGTAGTTCCGCCCCCAATGTAGCATCTGGATTATGTGAACCATTACATATAATACCTATATGTGTTATTGATGCGTGTTTTTAGTGTATGAAAAAAATTTGAAGAATATATGTATATGATATTATATAACTAGCTATCCTGCCTGACGTTGTCCAGGCTAAAGATTTGTATTTTTAATAAATATACTTGTAAAAAATCTATATGCCATATTTCATCTAATTTATTATAATATATATAGCTGATCCCGAACACTTCGTTGCTCGTAAAAAATATTAACTCTTAAAAAAATTGTGATTTTTTAACATTTTAATGACATACGGACAAATATTCATATTATTTTATTATTTTTGACCACCCAATTAATTTTTCCAAAACAAATTATACATTAAAACCTTCCCTGTGACTCTATACGATCTATTAGTGAAAACCGTATTAGTTTGTATATCCGTTGAGTACTTTTCAAGATATGCGCGCACATACAAAAACAGGGCTGATTGATACATACAAAAAAAGGATATTATTAAACTTTTAATAAGGATCCCTATTTTTTTTTTAGTTATAAATATAGCCTATGTTGCTCAGGGATAATGTAGCATTCTAAATTCTAATGGTGAAAGAATTTTTTAAATCGGTCCAATAGTTTTTGAGTTTATTTATCATAAACATACAAATCTTTTTTCTTTATAATATTAGTATAGATATATATAAAATATTTCCTGGTCATTAAATCCGTTAAAAATTACAGCCGACCCAACTACCCATAAGTATGTAGGTATATAATAGATACCTATGTACTTATGTAAAATATCATAAACTCAATATTAAATATGATATACTAACATTGTACTATAGGCTATAGGTATTTCATTATAAATCAAATTATTTTTAATAATTAAAAAAAAAAACATCATCGAGCTTATGTAATATTGCAAGTGACACCCCCGGGCGTTATGCCATAATCACAAGCGACTATTAAGCCGACTACATGATGCACTTATTATGCATATTATTTATAAATCTATAATATAGGTACCTACTATCAAGTATCAAGATTCAAGGTGCAGGGCAGGAAGTTACAGTAGTTGGATTGTTGGAACTTTTTGATTCTCGAAATAAGGTTATTTAAATTTTTAATAAATATCATGTAATTAAAGTAAAAATTATGTAAGTAACATATATTTCTTATAACTATTGTATCTATATTACAGTGGCACAATGTGAGTTTTTTTATAATAGGGCCGGTGTCAAATTTTAAGCAAGCCAATTTATTTACGTCGTCAGGCTATTTTTCTTCAATAATTTCTTTTATCAGCATCCATAATCTATATTATACCTATACTGATGAAAATGTCATTAAAAGTCTCCTGGACAATATTTATTTTTTTTTGTATTACTACTGGATTCGATTCTTGGTATTTTCTAAAACGTAGGTACCTATAATATTACCTCTACTCGAAATGTTTTAACTTTTTATATCTTGCGATATATTATATGCTCTGAGGTTCCCGGTGTCAAATTGCGAACGATAGAAATAATCATTAATAACATAGACGCGTAGGACGTGCAATATACCTATACCATACACATTTAATATCCGATTTTACGTCACCGTATGGCGTATAGTGCATATTTTGAGTATTATTAGATAAAATTATAAACCGTGATCACTTGACAACTGACAAGGAGAAATGTTGATCTTTTAGTTTACATAAAATGACATAATATTTACCGTAAATCCGGTTGGTACTTGTATTATTTTTATATTGTATAATATACAAACAAGAAATAATATTTTATTATTTTCTACCTAGGTGACTTGCTTTGGCCTTTTTAAAAATAATGGGCGGGGCTACTGGATAAAATCAGACCCCTCCCCCAAGATAAAAACCTAAATATGCCACTGCGCCACAGTGATGGAACGGACCAGGTAACCAAGGTGAACACCGATCTTTATGGAATTGGACAAAGAATTTAGCCCGGCGCATGATTTGCTGCACTTAATATAGTCCATAACATAAAATATATAGACTACCTATAGAGTTTATAATATTTGAACGTGAGTTTAAATAAAAAAGTTAAACCTTTAAATAATATAAGATATAGCTACTGCAAATCCTACTGATTTACACAAATAAACGGTTTTTTGAAGTTATTTAATTGGTTTTTAATATTAATTAAAATTATTTATAAATTAATCTATACGCTAGCCACTATTGTAAATTTAATTTACGCGGCTTGTGAAAATCGTAACCCTATTGCAGTAGAGGTACTTTCGGTTGTTTTGTAACCAGTGTAAAAAAATCACGAGGAACCATGTGTTGAATTGTTAAGCTTTTTAACCCAGGAACAAAAAATGTTATCAACATAATAACATCGAAAAAAACAAAAAATACTGCTAAAGTGATGATCATAATTGGTCTTTGTTGCAAGAACAAGACCAAACCAATACCGAATCTGTAAGACCAAGACCAAAACAAGACCATCAGTGCAAGACTGATAGACTTGTAGTCTTGCAATTTTTTTTTTCTCCCGAAAACATATATTAGTGTATCTAGATTTCATTAACTAATCTATATAATATATAGTATATATATATAACTTATAACTATATAAGAATCTAACTTGATTTTGGAGACGAAGGAAACCGGTTTGTTTGTTTATTTATTATTGTTAGTGATGATCAAAACAAGACCAAGACTTTCAAAATCTTGGTCTTGGTCTTGGTCTTGCAGACTCAGTCTTGGTCTTGGTCTTGGGTATACACCTTAATATTGGTCTTGGTCTTGGTCTTGCGCAAGACTCTTGCTATTATCACAAAATATATAAAAAAAAAAACTAAATACTAGTTATACCTGTGTGTACGTTTTTTGCTATGATCTCTAAGATGAAACAAATATATTACATAGTATATTCATAAATCAAACATTAACATAAAACAAGTCAAACATTTTAATTTTTATTATACTCGTTTAAACTTTGCATTTTAAATTATTCTTATATTATTTTACTTGTATAGTTGTATGAATCAATTTACCAGCATAATTAACTTTCTAAGTTCCTATTGCGTTTAAATTAAATATCAATAGGTTATTACTAATTGCTTATTACTAGTTATTGACCAATATAATGTTTATAAAAATTAAATTGTTGTTTCTTAATATTTTTATTTTCTTCTTTTTTTTTATTTCGCACAATTTACAAAAACCAGAAATTTCATTGTTTAAACGTATTATTTCATAATAATCACTAAATTTACTTTTAAAACGTTGGTTATTATCTTCTAATTCATTCACACACTCGCTTTGGTCCACTACATCTTCAATGTCATTCATTTTAAAGGTACAATAACAACAACTATAACAAGGTGTATTATTAACAGACAACAAGTTTACGACACTAATGAAATGCTATAGGTACTGTATAAGACACTAGTTTAAGATCACAATGTCTAGTAGAGAAAAATCACACAAGCTACGAATGAAAATAAAAACGTACTTCCTATTAAAATGATACCTACCGTAGTCCGTAATGACTTTCAGCAATTATTAGTATATTCGATTCAAATTAAAGGTGTGTTATGGACATACATTATTCTATTAGCAAAACAACTTTCGACGTTTTTATCGATTTTGGGAAAAAAGAATAATTTTTCAGTAATTGTAAATTAGTATGAAACAACTATGTTATTTTGTAATATTAATTCTCATTATATTTTTAATCTTTTTTTCAATAATTCGCCATTTCCTCGAATAGGTAATGATAAAATTTCATAACAATACAAATTAATTCTCATTATTTTCGTTATAAATTATTAGTTAATGGAATCTAGATAGGTACACAAATGTGTTTTCGAGGGGAAAAAATTGCAAGACTGCAAGAGTCTTGCAGTTTCGGTATTGGTTTGGTCTTGTTCTTGCAAGCCTAATCTTGGTCTTGGTCTTGCTAGACCAGTACCATCTTGGTCTTGGTCTTGGTCTTGGTCTTGCTATTATTATTATTATTAATTATTTATTTCTTTGTTTGCACTTGCATTTTTCCATTTGAAATATATATTAATTATTATTCATTGAACAAATAATTTATTGCTACATATTTTTCTACCTTTTCTCTATTCTATAATAAAAATAATAAAAATTACCACTCCAGTGGTTGAATTCAAAATGTAGGATATATCATTTTCAGAAATTAGCAATAACAATAACTACAATATGTAATTATATTATATTATTTGTATAGCCAAAAATTAGTCTTATTTTTTTAAATTAAATTATAAAAATAATTTCTTTCGGGGAAGGTCGAGCAGCTAGTAAGTAATAATTTATAACGAAAATAATGAGAAATTATTTGTATTGTTATGAAATTTGATCAGTATTCGAGGCAGGGGCGGACTGGCCCAGGGTGCTATCCACGAGGCACGAAGTAGCACCCCGGGCCCCCGTTTGTATTTATTATCCGGGCCCCCGATTACCACAGTCGGTATACGGTATAATACTGGTATAATACGGTATTATACAAAACAAAAATAAAATACCATATTTCAACAACTCTACAAATAAACAACATGTTATTCTTAAATTTTTTTTTATATTTATTTATAAAACTAAGGGCCCTTTTCTAATTTAGGTAGGTTTGAAAAAAAAATTACGGGCCCCTAATTAATTTTGCACTCCGGGCCGAAAAGAGCTAAGTAGTCCACCCCTGATTCGAGGAAATGGCGAATTATTGAAAAAAAGATTAGAAGTATAATAGGGATTAATATTACAAAATAACATAGTTGTTTCATACTAATTATCAATTACTGAAAAATTATTATACTTTCCAAAAATCAATAAGTTTCATCTTATAACAGGTATTTAGTTTTTTTTTATATATTTTGTGAAAATAGCAATATTTTTGCAAGAGTCTTTGGTCAGGATTACATCATCATGGTCTAGCGGCGAATCGCTGACAATCACAAAGATAATCGAAGATCATGAAGACAACTGAGAAACGATCCCCAAGCTGGACGCAATGCTAGACGATGAAATTCCAAAAGAACGTCGTATCGGTCAACGTGATGAAGGAGGACGCCGGAATTGAGCCGGCCAAGGACATTGCAGTGCAGAAAAGTTGTGAGCTGAACAGCTGGAACCAGCAGAAGTTTCCACGGGTCTGGCATCGCTGACATCCGTGTTCCTACAGCACACATCTCTACCACTCACCTCATGCCAAAGTCTCCGCTTCATTCGTAACGAGTCGCCATCGCCATCGTCATCGTTGGTACCGTCAGGACGGGATGGTTACCCGTGCCGGTACCTCTACTAGCCACCGTGTCGGCGCCTTCGTCCGTCGCTCCACGCGATCGTAACTGCAGCCGGGCGCTCGCGGAGCCGCCAGAGGGTCTCGCACGTCAACGACGACCGAGCGTGCTTCACCCGTGAATCCGTTCTGCCATGGGTGGCCGGAGAACGTGCGCGGGTGACATACCGCCGGGCAACGTTCGTGCTCTTTCTCGTATCCTCCCTTCCTTTGCGTCGCCGTCATCCTGTCCGTCGTCTTTGGCCCAAGGTGGCAGTGCTAGTTGTGAGCTACGGACGGCGTCGGCAGCAGCACAGTCCATACTGTGGACAACCGGTTTCGTCGGGGGAACACGTTTCTCGTGTGCTTCTGTCGGTTCTAACCTACCATTCAGCTCACAACTTTTCTACATTGGAATGTCCTTGGCCGGCTCAATTCCGGCGTCCTCCTTCATAGCGTCGACCGATACGACGTTTTCGTCGCCTTTTGGAATTTCATCGTTTAGCGGTGCGTCTACCTCGGGGATCGTTTCACAGTTATCTTCATGATCTTCAATTATCTCTGTGTTGGTCAGCGCTTCGCCGCTAGACAATGATGATGTAAATCTGTCCAAGACAAATATAGACATTATAATAACACGATCGCCGCCATCCTCATAATATGTATAATCGCCGTATATGACGTTCGCCAATATTCCTTCTAGATTCTCGAACAGTATGGAATTCAATTCGTCGGTGTTAATACTGGTAACAGCCATTTTTTTTGTGAGGAAATATTTTTTTGGAAACATGTATAACGTCGGTTGAATGAAGATTTGTTAACGAGCTAAATATAGATACCTTCAATACAGAGACCGATAAATTCGAAAATCACACAAACGACGACGTGTGTTACTAGCCAGATAGTACGCGTTCATAGTTCTCATCGGCCTGCAGCATTATAATTAGGACTTTGACTATAATAATTCATAATATAATCACAGATTTCTATAGAAGTCTATGTGTCCTGTGAACATATTATAATGGTCAGTGGATAGAGCTACTCGAATACTTGATAGAGATATTTGGTGCCCCATTTATTAGTCATTTTATAGTGATTGTCGATTGTTGCCGCGACGCATGTGCAATAACGCGTTGTTCCCTCTAATCAAATGGACGATGGGGATGGATCATGATTTAAGTTATACCTTTAAGCTTTAAGTACCTTATTAAGTATATCCACTGAGATAGATAATATATAATAACTGTATTAACTTAATATATATAATATATTATCTATCTCAGCGAACTCAGTAAGTGTATTAAAATACCGATTTTGTGTAAATGCATGCGGAATAATATTATTATATATACATTCTACATAAATATTATTTATAGTTGAAAACATTTTATTTCTACCTTTCCCTTAATACCAACATTTTTATCCATAAAAAGCAATTATAGTCTATGACTGTACATAATTTATTATAAAATCAAATAATCACCTATAAACAAGTCTTCATAGGTACTTTAATTAAGTTATAAAAGTGAAAAAATGTATAAAGTGTTTCACGGATAGGAAATTAAACATGTTTTCACTAGTTGCTGAGTATATGTACAAGTCAGTGAAAGTTCAAAGCCTCCAGTACATCATTAAGACATTAACCTAATCTATCGCTACAAATACTCAAACTCTGCCTAAACGACCATCACCATTTTTTCTTGCCGCTTACATTCGCATTACAATATTGTATAACTTGAATTAATATTAAGTACCTTGATGTGTTATTTGTAATGTATATAGTATATTGACTAATAAGTAATAACTTAACTTTATGTTAACACATTTCGTAAAATTACAAGTATCACGCCCAATGGCAGTGCCGTATAACCAATTATCATAATATAATTGATGTGTAAAAATAAAAATAAATTAACTGAAGCATTTTAATTAGGAATTCAGTGGTTAAAAAAGAGCATTATTGGGATATTAAAATTTTAATTACTAAGATGTATAATCTGTAGTTTGATAATATATATATACTACCTATGTTCATAATTTTAAAGTTTTGTGTAATTATCTATCATTTTTGTTATAAAAATTAATAGCCACTGGCAAAATAATCATGTGTTATTATTTCATTTAAATATCATGACTTAGTATATATAGCGGATTACTTTTCAAAAAATGTTTAACCGGTTTAATTTAAATAATTATTAATGTCAAAGAAAAATAATTTTTAAAAAGTTTATCGAAATACATCTAAGAGCTAAGATATCTATGTTGTTTCTATTCTATGCCTGCTAATTATTTAACTCATTAACAATGACTTAATTCTTATACATTATAATCTTACTATATAATATCTAGTTTAAAAAAAACCTTTTTATTATTTATCATTTATTAAATTTAAAGTATAGAGAACTTGAGACTTCAGAATAAGAACAATGAACTTGGTTTTTAATTATTACTTATTAGTTTACAATATCGTTTTTACATTTATATACCTAATTAATTGTTTAATATTTCAAACTTTGAAGAACACTTTGTGTATAATAACAATAATATACCTAATTGTTTTACAGTCAAGTACGGGCTTAAAGTATTTTTGCCGATTAACAATTGTATACAATGCAAATTTAAATTAAAAAATATCGACTTCCGGAAATTATAATTAAAATTGTTTAAAAAAAAATGCTAACACTAAGTATTTGTCATAATATATCCACACTAATACATCAAGTATGAACACTATTTTTTTAAGGTTGTGTTTACTGTTTCTAAATTAAATTTAAAGAACTCAGCAGATAACGTATAATAATATAGATGTAGATAATAGATATATATAATTGTATATCCTACTAGAATAGTTAATCTTTTATAATTAAATAAATATATATTTAATAAACTCACCTCATGAATTTAAATTGAAAACATTATTTGATCGTAATAAATTATTATTTCCACCAAATTATTGAAGATGAGCATATTTTTAAGTTCTAAGATTTGTAGATATTTTGTTAGTTGTTATATTATAATGTTTAATGACTTGCAACTTGAATTTGATTTTCTAGTTATTTAAAAAAACAAAATATAGTAAAAACTACTATATTATAATTCTTATAATTCTTATAATTATAATATTACATTATTACCTATATATGATTTTGATATTTTAAAGAACTCAACGTGTTACGTGATGACGTCATTATAGTCCTACGTCCTTTGATCATAGGTATAATATATTTTTTTTAAAGTTAGCTGTATAATGATTAATTTTCCTTAAAATAATGGGATTTTCACTGCTACAAATATAGGTACCTACTAACAGTATATATGTCCATGGTACAAAGCATATATTATTATAAACTCTTCAGTGTTTTTTTTTATTATTTTATTGTTAACGTCTACAAAAGCGTGTTTACAGGCACATACAACTACACATAGTTATAAGAATATAAAGACCTGAAACGTGGTATATACCTACTGTATACATGTAAAAAGATATTATATAAATTCGAATAGGTATAAATTATATTCATACACGTAAAGTGGTTTTGTTACAAACGGCGATGGCGGTGGTGGCGATAATAACCATATAACAAATTACACAAACACACACACACACACACACACCCAACGTTGAAAACGAAGAATATAATAATAATGATATAAGCGGCAGCGATTCGCACAACACACCGCTGCACAAAGCGGCCTGGAGTGGTCATTATTTTATTTGCCGGTTCCAAAACGGGATCCCCGTGGCGGCGAGTGGCGTACCGTTGCCCCTCGGCATCGCGCATTTTGTACATAATACACACATTATTTTTACGTATACATGTATTTTAATAATTACGTGATACAACAATAATATAAAGACAAACCCCCAGCGGAGACGTCATCCCCGTCACCGTCCTCCCCACCGTGGTCAGCATCCACTTGTCGAAACTCTGCACCCTCAATGATATTATATACATATATATATAGTATATTATATACATATATATATAGTATATAATATACGTATTATATACACGTTCCCGCGCGCTTTTTATTTTTATTTTCCCCTTTTTACTACCCCCGTTGTGTTGCTTAACTTTTCACTGATGCTGGTTTCGAAAATAAAAAAGTCAAGTGACTCGTATACATTATAAATGTACACATTGCACTTGTACATAATATGAAGTCCGGTAATGTATTCATACAGTGTCACCGTTAAAAGTACATGGCGGATAATATATGATAATAATAATGGATGTGGATATATATAATAAATATATATACTCAAGCGTGTAGTGCTTGGCAACAAAATAGCGTGTAATGCGCAATGTCCAATTAACGAATAAAGATTATAATATGTTATAATAATATTATGATATAAATGTCAAATGGTAATATTTTTACAATAATTATAAATTATTCCTCTGATATAGTAAAATAAATTAGTAATAAGTAATCAGTTGTAAGTCACCATATATAACTAGGTATATATTATACATCTTAAGAATAAAAAATAAATGCTCCTATAATAAGAGGAATAGCACGGCCTAGCCATTATAATTCATATTTTTTCGTACATAGCCCAACCATTACCTTTCTTATTTATTTATCAAAAAGCCGAATGTCGTTAATTCCTAAAATATATAAAATAAACAAATAAGATTATCTATTGGTAATGTATATTGTATGTTCTAAATCACAAATATTGTAAAATTATTATTTTTATTTTATATTCATTGTATAAGCAATAATTATAGTTAAATAAAATAAAATATACCTACCTACAACTATGAGTTTCAAGTATTTATTAATAATAATTAATATAAATTTGGTTGTCACGGGAATCTGGAAGATCAAATCTGTATAATATATTATGTAGGTATATATTGCATAATATATAAAATAAGAAGTCTTGACTGATTCATAATCAATACAAAGCCTAAACTATTATAGCTATAGTGACTTGAAATTTGGAATAGTGGTTCCTCTAAAGCTCAGCTAGATGCTGCGCAATAAGACAGGATTTTCCAAAATTCACATTTTAAAGCGGGTTAACCGCAGGTGAATTGCCTACCTTATAGGGCAAAATAACGTTATATTTGACAAAAATGAAAAAATATAACTTAATAATCATAATTTATGATTGAAATATGTAAACCTAATTATAACGGAAAACACAAAACATAATAATTACCTAAAAAAAATGTTATATAATATATCATCAAACAAAAAATAACGCAAAACGAATTAATTTATGTTATAATTTTGGTTTTGTAGAAATATATTTTATTTCATGTGATTTATTATTGTCTTAGCAAAAAACCTAAGAATTTATTATATATTCCTTATCCGGGCGATTCATTAGTTGCAGTTGTTTTAGATTCTGCAGACTCTTCATGAGCGCTCCGATGAATGTACCTATTGATTTTACAATGATGTTTTTTATTTGTGTGTGTGTCTGTCATCACTGTTTGGGACAGTAACACTGCTTCAATTTTCCTCAACAGTATCTTGTTCAATGTGAATCTAGTTGGGGCATTTGGAAGGTCAATATTTGATAGCTCAGGGAAAAACGAAAAAAAAATTAAGGAAAAATTTTAATTTTTACTCAAAATCGGTTTTTAACTAAATCGATTTTCTTATTTTGCTGTAATTAAAAAACGAATAACTATAGATACTTTAAATTTACACTGAATGTTTATATTTTCATTTTCTATATAGCATAATTTTTTTTTGAAAATATTATGAATCGTTTTGAGCTGTACCTATACGGACATTTTTAGTTTTTACTTTTTACTTTTTAGTTTTCAATTTTATTAATTTTTTTTTCTATAATTATCACTAAAATATTATTTGTTGGATAAAAAAGCGTGACAATTTAATACAAGGCTCCTGACATATTGTTACTTTAGAAGTTGAAAAATATTAATAATACATAGGTACTTTTTTTTATAAGCAATTAAGTTTGAATTTTGACTAAATATATCAAATTTAAAATTTAATAATTATTTTGTAGTTAAACATTTATATGTTCAACTTTTATAGCTAAGGATTGAAAATTTAAAACAAGGTTCTACGTTAATATAGGTTATAATTTATAAATTACTTTATTCACAATAATATCATCAAATATATACTTACTACTTAGTAATATCATAGGCTGACGCCGCTGACTGGCAATCTTCGCTCAGAACCGTTTTTCGTATACAATGATATTATATCATTGAATTAAAATTTAACACCATCCAGTACAGTGATCTACTTGTATCCTATTTGCCCACCTTTTATTATTTAAACAAAAGAAGATTCAAGGTAAAATGTTTCCTATTATCTTAAAACTAAATTTTATTTAGGTACATAGATAAACAAATTTACTATGTTAGATGGGATACAAGAGCATAATAAAGGCTAAAGCGGAAGTGGACCCTATGACTGGAGTTAGAAATTCACGATTATGGCCCGGAACGACAATTATGTTAATTTATTACGTAATATTATCAACAGAATATTATAATTATAATACCGCCGACCGCTCCACGGACTTCCACTTCTTATATCTGGCCTGTCTTCACACCTATAGTACATATTGTGAGTACTTACTTATTATCATATTGATTATTATTTGGTGAGCCAGTAGGGCTACATTTTATTATTATTTGTACATTTTTGCGTCAATAATAAACATTAAGTGACAACTCATATTTAATTGCCATTTATTACTAGAGTTACTTTTGTTAATTAGTTATAAGTCCTATCTACACAATAGCATTCATAGAATTTGCTCGGCGAACCTTCTGTTGAATTTTAGAACGTAATATTATATACCTCGTACTTACACACAATCTATACAAGTCGGTCGGCGTGTGATAGGAATTAGGAGTGCGTTGCGAAATATTTTGGTGAAATATGATTTACCTACACTTAAAAAGACATTGCATCCACAGCAAGTTACGCCTAAAAGGAGTTGACAATCACAATTTTTCCCGGGCACCGGCGGGTAATTCAGATAGTATACTATAAAACTTTATTTTAATAAAACTAAGAGATATTATTATTTACTATAATAATATACAATAAGGAAATTTGAATAATATTTAACTGATACTACTAAACAAGTTAGGTACTATATTAGATAGTAAATAGGTACATTCTACACTATACCTCTATAGCTATATAGACTATAGAGCACAATTTATAACATCGCTAAAACATCGTTCAGCATTATGTCTATATACATAATGTTATATACAATATTATATATATTGTACAACTAAAAAAAGGTTTATATTAATAGGTAATTACCCATATACTGATATACTAATATGGGCAGTAGGCACTATAATAGCTGGTAGTAAGTACCAATTATAATGTTCAATATTCATATAAATATAGATTATAATATTATAATACATATAGTTTATCTTTATACACTATCGTCACTATCTATATAGGAATAAAACTCATAAAAGTATATTTTAATAGAATGTATTGACGTATTGACGTATTGTTATTTGAAAAGATGCACATAATATGATGATAATAATGAAAATAAAAAAAATCCATTGATAAACGTAATATAGGTAATATTATTAAATTATACAAGATATATTATCATAATGTATAATTACAAATTACAATAATTTAATAATACAAACGGTTTCTATGTTTAAAAAATATTATTTTATTTGTATTTTTGTATGTTTATGTATTAGGTAGTTATATATTATTATATGTATGAATGCTTTATTTAAGACTGTACTTAATCATTATTATTATATATTATATAAGTTATGTTTATTATTTTTCGATGTACCTATCTACCTACTGCAATTGGAGGCTTCTTAATTCTGTAAATCATGTGTTTTTGTCTCTGTTACATTATCACCTTATTTATACAATTAAAAATTAAAAAGCAGGTATATGGATGTCGCTCTTCTGTACAGTAGGTTACAGGTGGATCATTGTACAATGGATTGTATTAAACTTGAATTCAATGATATTCTATCATTGTATAAGAAAAACGATTCTGAGCGGAGACGGTTTGTCAGTCTGGATATTTTATATTGTTATTATAGTTATTACTTATTATATCATGTAAGTTGAATTAATATTATAATTTTTTATTCGTTTCTATGGTGATAAGCAAAGCATTAGAAATTAAAATCCTATTTTTAGCGGTTTTTCGTAATTTTTCTGTGGTTTTTCCTGTGGCATTAAATAACTATTGATAAAATACTATACTTACATTTCCTCTTCAATATTACTCTAAGGTTAATACCATTTTATTCTTCATATTGGTTTTATAATTGAAAAGTATATGCGTTAAAACTTTACTAATCTGATATTTTTTTTTTTTAATGGTTGAAATATACCTAGTAATTTTTGTTAGCATTTCTTTAAAAATAAAAATATTATGACGTTTTGTATTTACGAATATACCACTTCCAACATTTCATTGGTAGATGGTATTCGTACATTTTTAAAATACTAAGTATTTTACTTCTGACTTCCAATTAAATTTTGTTTAAATATATTTTTTTCTCGCAACCATATAAATATAGAGTAAGCATGAATACTGTTTCATTTATATATACTTTAATATTAACAAAAATTATTTAAAATTTAATAAACTGATATTTTTTAGTGAATGATAAAAGCACCGAGATTTCCCAAGCGTATAAAGCACTTGGCAAAAGAATTGCGCGTTTGCTGAATGATCTTTAGATTGAGTGAATAACGCCGTAAAAAATAACGAGCATCAAAATAATATTTCACCGGATGAATCGCATTACATAATAGCACCGATTTTATGAAAATACGAAAAAATAAAAAAATAAAAACCCTGCGGTAAATCTTGACTCTACGGATACTTTATATTATTTGCATCCCCCTCTCATTTATTTATACCTCTTTTTCCTTTCATTTTTTTTTTTGTATACTTTGACCTATAATTTATTTTTCCATACAAGTTATAGCATTTTGCCAGATGATCAAATATAACGAGCTGTCTACTTTTGTGTTCAATTTCGTTAATTAAATTTCAATTAATGTCAGCTTTTCTCTGTGATTTATTATCAACAATTATAAAAATGTATATTAAATGTAAATTGAAAATTAAATACGTACATGTATGATCCATATTATATAGGTGGTATATTTGTATATTATACATAACAATTTCTGATAAAAAATGTATATCACCTATAAACATATTTATTTTTTTAAATTTGTACCTATAGGTTAATTTAAAATTATAACAATTTAATTAATTTCATATAACTTTATACTAACTAAAAATAAATTGTCAAAAATTCAATATATTTTGTTACTAAAGTTAAATCTTCTATACAACCTTCGTTAGCATTTAGCAAATATCCGTTAATATTATATATAAACGTCAAAATAGAATAATACATTAATATATACCTATAACGGTAACAAATGAATAATATAATAAAACTGTAGATTAAACCAAAAATAATTATATTTAATTGGTCAGTAGTTAATTTATATTCCATATACCTAACCAAGGCGTTTGATTTTTGTAACTGATAAATATAAAAATAAACCTAATATTTACCTCCTGTAAATTACTATAGACTGCAATGAATAATTATAAATAGTATATAACGATTATGAAGTAGAATACATTTTTTTTATATTTAAGTATTAAATAGTAATAAGTAATAACTATTACTGTGTAGGTATATAATATACCATATTATGTGTATTCAATGCTTATAATCACATTTATACAATTTAAAAAAAAATGTCTGTAGTATTTATAAACATAATGAAAATGGTCCATAAAGATGAATTTAAGATGGAAATAAAATGAAAATTTATAATTTAATATAGTGAAAAAGATTAACTAATTTGGTTATATTTCTTACTAAATTGGTGAATAGCTATTCCATTTTACATTCCGTTACAATTCATTAATATTTTATTCGTCCTGAAACATAACCAAGATAGGAAAAACCACTTACTGCAGGTAAACGTAAATAAAATAAGTTTATTCTGAAAAATTTGTTAAACTTACTATATATAGTTATTATTATTAATTATTATTACAATACCTATGTTATATATTAAAATAATATATAATAACAATTTAAGTTAAAGCTATGATTGAACTATTGCATAAGTCTAAATATCTAATTATTTCTAATATATAGGTATAAAGGTATTGTGATATATTGTATTTAGTATAGCGTATTAAATTTATAAATATATCTCGCCATCTCGGAAATATATACAATATGTATATGCATATTATAGGTAAATATATAAAGAACATTTAGGTTATACCCATCTAAGTGTTGTTGATATAAATATATACCTAATATATATAGAATGATATACATATATTAAACATTTAAACGAGTTGAGAATTTTGTATTTTATTCGTATACTCATGGCATTCGCATATTTATTCAGAAATTTTATTCATTTCAAATTGGTTCAGTAACGTCTAGATTTAAAATTTAAAAATGTTTACTGTATATCTTAGGTTTTTTTTCTTTAAATATATATATTATAACATGTTTAATATTTTAAATGACTTATAAATAAAAATCAAATGTTTAAACAGGGGTAATTAAACAAACTAACAATCTAATCTATTTTAATGTAAAAATCAAAATGTGGTTCAATAATTATTATTGTTTAAATATTTATTATTATTATTATTATTATAATTTTCAACATTATAACATTTGTTTATAAATGTAAAAGTATATTTAATTAAAGAATATAGGTACCATTATAATACATAGGTTCAGGTTCCTATTTCTTTAAATGTTGACAAAAAAAAATGTTTATTGCTTATACCTTACTTTTATCTATTTAACTAGAAAATATTTTAATGCATACTTCACTTTTTTTCTGTTTACATCATTCGTACTTATATGTATTATCGATTTCGCTTATTTTAACATTTCAAGAGCATAATTATATACCTTTACCTATTTAAATGTGTGTTTTAAAATTGTATTACATCGTGTTGTGACTTATTATAGCTATTATGACCGTATTTTCCCAACGTATACCTATGTACTAAACGTATGTTACAAGGGAGCAGAATTTGTGGGTCACATCAGTGTTTTTTAACGTTTATTAAAATATATTCAATATGTAGGTGATAACAGTTACAATAAGCAAATAAGTGTAGAAAAAAAAATGTACCTATATAACATGAAAGCTTGAGGAGAGTATAGCTACACCCAACAGTATAACACTCATAGACTGGGTAAAGATTTGTTATGACTGTCACCTATATGACATAATATTACGACTAATAAAAAATTGCAAATGCTATTAACATTTTGTAGGTGTTAATATTAAATTTGGGGGTTGCACAATAACCCCTAAATTGCGTATATACCTACTCAAGATATAGACGATAATATATATAGATAGATCACCGATCTTATCGTCACTTTAAGCTGGGTCCACACTGTAAATTGTAATATAATAAAAACCGATACAGGAATATGTTTTGAAGAAATAATAAACGAGTGGGTGAAAAAGAAAAAATTGGGTTCAATAATTTGGTTATTTAAGTATAACCATTTTGAAATTAACTTTGTTAAATATTATGTATGTTCCATGTGAGTACCTATTATTACAATTTAAATAGGTATATATGGTACTGGTATATGTATAGTATATATTATATAACTTCATTAACTTACTGCACGTAAATTATTTATATATATTTATGAGCATTATATTAAATAACGTAAAAGTCTATTTTTTGTTCATATAGATATATAGGTTCAGCTTAGGTATGTTTCCCTGGTCTTGACTAAAGCACAAAAATACGTAAACGACACTGGCACAAGGCGTTACTAATAAGCTTTTAAGTTAGGAAATGGGTACTTAACTCCTGACATTTTTTTCATAGCAAAATAAGGGGAAGCTTACAGATTGCAGAGTCGAAGACTTCCTCAGTTATAACTTATAAGTTTATAAATTACAATACTATTAATTTATTTTAATTACCTCAATTAAAACATAACGAGAAAAGTTTTAACATTTTTAAATTTGTTCAATGCGTTATATACTTAAAAAATTAATATGATCTAATGTAAATTGTATCAATAATTAATATTCAATATTAAAAAGGTAGGTAAGTGGATGTCGCTCTGCTGTACAGTAAATTACAAGTAAGTCACTGTATAATGGATGGTATTAAATTTGAATTCAATGATATAATATCATTGTATAAGAAAAACGATTCTGAGCGGAGACGGTATGTCAGTCTAGGTATAAGACATAATATTATATATGGTATAAAAAAAAAATTGACCTATAATAGGTACTTATAATAAATTCCAAATTAATCATATCACAATATCCATTAGGTACTTATAACGCGTTATACATCAACAACAAACCGTGATACTATCATAGATATATAATAGTATACTTAAGAAGTTTCAAGTATACCCACGAAATATATTATACAATCACAATAAAATAACTAAAATAGTTATTCCAAGTTTTTAATGTGTAATTTCGTCCAAATTTGGACTTGAAATGACTATAAAAATAAACTGTGTAAATGTATATTTTAGATTTTTTGGTAACAGAATTAATTACTTACGTGGAATCTTGTTCTATATTTTAAATTCTTAGATACAAAAGTTGAACATTTTATAAATTTTTAACTACAAAATAATTATTCAAATTAAAATTTGATAAATTTTGTCAAAGTCGATCTTTAAATGCTTATAAAAAAAAATTGTGCCTATGTATTTTTAATATTTTTCAACTGCTATTGTAATAATATATCAGGAGCCTTGTATTACATTTTCACACTTTTTGGCCCAACAGATAAAACTTTATT
>NC_042495.1:8473294-8478023 GCF_005508785.2 Acyrthosiphon pisum | reverse complement strand
ACTAATATGGGCACGTAGGCACTATAATAGCTGGTAGTAAGTACTCAATTATAATGTTCAATATTCATATAAATATAGATTATAATATTATAATACATATAGTTTATCTTTATACACTATCGTCACTATCTATATAGGAATAAAACTCATAAAAGTATATTTTAATAGAATGTATTGACGTATTGACGTATTGTTATTTGAAAAGATGCACATAATATGATGATAATAATGAAAATAAAAAAAATCCATTGATAAACGTAATATAGGTAATATTATTAAATTATACAAGATATATTATCATAATGTATAATTACAAATTACAATAATTTAATAATACAAACGGTTTCTATGTTTAAAAAATATTATTTTATTTGTATTTTTGTATGTTTATGTATTAGGTAGTTATATATTATTATATGTATGAATGCTTTATTTAAGACTGTACTTAATCATTATTATTATATATTATATAAGTTATGTTTATTATTTTTCGATGTACCTATCTACCTACTGCAATGGGAGGCTTCTTAATTCTGTAAATCATGTGTTTTTGTCTCTGTTACATTATCACCTTATTTAGTTATTTATACAATTAAAAATTAAAAAGCAGGTATGTGGATGTCGCTCTTCTGTACAGTAGGTTACAAGTGGATCATTGTACAATGGATTGTATTAAACTTGAATTCAATGATATTCTATCATTGTATAAGAAAAACGATTCTGAGCGGAGACGGTTTGTCAGTCTGGATATTTTATATTGTTATTATAGTTATTACTTATTATATCATGTAAGTTGAATTAATATTATAATTTTTTATTCGTTTCTATGGTGATAAGCAAAGCATTAGAAATTAAAATCCTATTTTTAGCGGTTTTTCGTAATTTTTCTGTGGTTTTTCCTGTGGCACTAAATAACTATTGATAAAATACTATACTTACATTTCCTCTTCAATATTACTCTATGGTTAATACCATTTTATTCTTCATATTGGTTTTATAATTGAAAAGTATATGCGTTAAAACTTTACTAATCTGATATTTTTTTTTTTTAATGGTTGAAATATACCTAGTAATTTTTGTTAGCATTTCTTTAAAAATAAAAATATTATGACGTTTTGTATTTACGAATATACCACTTCCAACATTTCATTGGTAGATGGTATTCGTACATTTTTAAAATACTAAGTATTTTAATTCTGACTTCCAATTAAATTTTGTTTAAATATATTTTTTTCTCGCAACCATATAAATATAGAGTAAGCATGAATACTGTTTCATTTATATATACCTTAATATTAACAAAAATTATTTAAAATTTAATAAACTGATATTTTTTAGTGAATGATAAAAGCACCGAGATTTCCCAAGCGTATAAAGCACTTGGCAAAAGAATTGCGCGTTTGCTGAATGATCTTTAGATTGAGTGAATAACGCCGTAAAAAATAACGAGCATCAAAATAATATTTCACCGGATGAATCGCATTACATAATAGCACCGATTTTATGAAAATACGAAAAAATAAAAAAATAAAAACCCTGCGGTAAATCTTGACTCTACGGATACTTTATATTATTTGCATCCCCTTCTCATTTATTTATACCTCTTTTTCCTTTCATTTTTTTTTTTGTATACTTTGACCTATAATTTATTTTTCCATACAAGTTATAGCATTTTGCCAGATGATCAAATATAACGAGCTGTCTACTTTTGTGTTCAATTTCGTTAATTAAATTTCAATTAATGTCAGCTTTTCTCTGTGATTTATTATCAACAATTATAAAAATGTATATTAAATGTAAATTGAAAATTAAATACGTACATGTATGATCCATATTATATAGGTGGTATATTTGTATATTATACATAACAATTTCTGATAAAAAATGTATATCACCTATAAACATATTTATTTTTTTAAATTTGTACCTATAGGTTAATTTAAAATTATAACAATTTAATTAATTTCATATAAATTTATACTAACTAAAAATAAATTGTCAAAAATTCAATATATTTTGTTACTAAAGTTAAATCTTCTATACAACCTTCGTTAGCATTTAGCAAATATCCGTTAATATTATATATATAAACGTCAAAATAGAATAATACATTAATATATACCTAACGGTAACAAATGAATAATATAATAAAACTGTAGATTAAACCAAAAATAATTGTATTTAATTGGTCAGTAGTTAATTTATATTCCATATACCTAACCAAGGCGTTTGATTTTTGTAACTGATAAATATAAAAATAAGCCTAATATTTACCTCCTGTAAATTATTATAGACTGCAATGAATAATTATAAATAGTATATAACGATTATGAAGTAGAATACATTTTTTTTATATTTAAGTATTAAATAGTAATAAGTAATAACTATTACTGTGTAGGTATAATATACCATATTATGTGTATTCAATGCTTATAATCACATTTATACAATTTAAAAAAAAATGTCTGTAGTATTTATAAACATAATGAAAATGGTCCATGATGAATTTAAGATGGAAATAAAATGAAAATTTATAATTTAATATAGTGAAAAAGATTAACTAATTTGGTTATATTTCTTACTAAATTGGTGAAGAGCTATTCCATTTTACATTCCGTTACAATTCATTAATATTTTATTCGTCCTGAAACATAACCAAGATAGGAAAAAACCACTTACTGCAGGTAAACGTAAATAAAATAAGTTTATTCTGAAAAATTTGTTAAACTTACTATATATAGTTATTATTATTAATTATTATTACAATACCTATGTTATATATTAAAATAATATATAATAACAATTTAAGTTAAAGCTATGATTGAACTATTGCATAAGTCTAAATGTCTAATTATTTCTAATATATAAGTATAAAGGTATTGTGATATATTGTATTTGGTATAGCGTATTAAATTTATAAATATATCTCGCCATCTCGGAAATATATACAATATGTATATGCATATTATAGGTAAATATATAAAGAACATTTAGGTTATACCCATCTAAGTGTTGTTGATATAAATATATACCTAATATATATAGAATGATATACATATATTAAACATTTAAACGAGTTGAGAATTTTGTATTTTATTCGTATACTCATGGCATTCGCATATTTATTCAGAAATTTTATTCATTTCAAATTGGTTCAGTAACGTCTAGATTTAAAATTTAAAAATGTTTACTGTATATCTTAGGTTTTTTTTCTTTAAATATATATATTATAACATGTTTAATATTTTAAATGACTTATAAATAAAAATCAAATGTTTAAACAGGGGTAATTAAACAAACTAACAATCTAATCTATTTTAATGTAAAAATCAAAATGTGGTTCAATAATTTTCAACATTATAACATTTGTTTTTAAATGTAAAAGTATATTTAATTAAAGAATATAGGTACCATTATAATACATAGGTTCCTATTTCTTTAAATGTTGACAAAAAAAAAATGTTTATTGCTTATACCTTACTTTTATCTATTTAACTAGAAAATATTTTAATGCATACTTCACTTTTTTTCTGTTTACATCATTCGTACTTATATGTATTATCGATTTCGCTTATTTTAACATTTCAAGAGCATAATTATATACCTTTACCTATTTAAATGTGTGTTTTAAAATTGTATTACATCGTGTTGTGACTTATAGCTATTATGACCGTATTTTCCCAACGTATACCTATGTACTAAACGTATGTTACAAGGGAGCAGAATTTGTGGGTCACATCAGTGTTTTTTAACATTTATTAAAATATATTCAATATGTAGGTGATAACAGTTACAATAAGCAAATAAGTGTAGAAAAAAAAATGTACCTATATAACATGAAAGCTTGAGGAGAGTATAGCTACACCCAACAGTATAACACTCATAGACTGGGTAAAGATTTGTTATGACTGTCACCTATATGACATAATATTACGACTAATAAAAAATTGCAAATGCTATTAACATTTTGTAGGTGTTAATATTAAATTTGGGGGTTGCACAATCACCCCTAAATTGCGTATATACCTACTCAAGATATAGACGATAATATATATAGATAGATCACCGATCTTATCGTCACTTTAAGCTGGGTCCACACTGTAATATAAGAAAAACCTATACAGGAATATGTTTTGAAGAAATAATAAACGAGTGGGTGAAAAAGAAAAAATTGGGTTCAATAATTTGGTTATTTAAGTATAACCATTTTGAAATTAACTTTGTTAAATATTATGTATGTTCCGTGTGAGTACCTATTATTACAATTTAAATAGGTATATATGGTACCTATAGTGTATATTATATAACTTCATTAACTTACTGCACGTAAATTATTTATATATATTTATGAGCATTATAAATAACGTAAAAGTCTATTTTTTGTTCATATAGATATATAGGTTCAGCTTAGGTATGTTTCCCTGGTCTTGACTAAAGCACAAAAATACGTAAACGACACTGGCACAAGGCGTTACTAATAAGCTTTTAAGTTAGGAAATGGGTACTTAACTCCTGACATTTTTTTCATAGCAAAATAAGGGGAAGCTTACAGATTGCAGAGTCGAAGACTTCCTCAGTTATAACTTATAAGTTTATAAATTACAATACTATTAATTAATTTCAAATTACCTCAATTAAAACATAACGAGAAAAGTTTTAACATTTTTAAATTTGTTCAATGCGTTATATACTTAAAAAAAAATACATATGATCTAATCTAAATTGTATC
>NC_042495.1:8452980-8473194 GCF_005508785.2 Acyrthosiphon pisum | reverse complement strand
GATATTTATAGAAAAAAAAAACTAAAAAAATTGAAAACTGACAATGTCCGTACAAACAGCTCAAAAAGAGTCAAAATATTTTGAAAATGTTATGGTGTATGAAAAATAAAAATATTAACATTCAGTGAAATTTTCAAATATCTACAGTCATTCGTTTTTTAATTACAATAAAATAAGAAAATCGTCACATGAGAAAGAAATCGAGCGAATATCAAATTTTGTAAAAATATGAATTTCAAACGCTCATTAAATTTTAATTTGAATTTCTTGTAGATATTTTTTTTAGATAATGGTAGACAATATTATGTGGAATCTTATAATACATTTTCAGATCTTAGATTTAAAAAGAAAATTTTTCATGAATTTCTAACTCAAAATAATTTGCAAATTTTCGTCATTTTTACGTATTTTGTCTATATTTGAACTTTAGATGCTTATAAAAAAAAAATTGTGATTATGGATTTTTAATTTTTTTCATCCGCCTTTGAAACAATATAATAGGAACTTTTTATTAAATTTTCAAGCTTTTTTAACCAAGAAATAAAATGTTATTGATATTTATAGAAAAAAAAAATAAAAAAATGGAAACTACAAATGTCCGTAAACAGCTCAAAATAAGTCAAAATATTTGGAAAATGTTATGGTGTATAGAAAATGCTAATATAAACATTCAGTCAAAATCTTATGAACCCACGGTGATTTGCTATAGAGTTGCACCAAAAACCAAAATCGATTTTCTCAAAAACAGATTTTGTGTAAAAATTCCCGTTTTTCCTTAATTTTTCTTTTGTTTTTCAAGGCGCTTTTGAAAACTATTGGAAATTTCCCGAATGCACCAACTAGATTCACTTTCCCATCAAACAAGATACTGTTGAAGAAATTGAAGCAGTTTTACTGCCCCAAACCGTGATGACAGACATATAAATGAAAAAAAAAAACACACACACATCATTGTAAAATCAATACATTCATCGTTCTACTCAGAATCTAAAAATATGGGCAAGTGGGTGTCACTCTGCTGAACAAGTAGGACAGTGTAATGGATGGTGTTAAATTTGAATTCAATGATACCTATTATACTTATATCATTGTATACGAAAAACGAATTAAATGTTATATGGTTCAAAAGTATAATTAAAAATTCCAAAAATCAGAATTGAATTAAATTTAATATTAAAGGAAAAATTGGTGGTGAACGCATGCTTCGCACAATATTTCAAGAAACAACTATATTATGCTCTAATGCTCTATGCAACTAATGTCGTAAAGTGATCTACCTACCGTATTTGCTGTGGTCTATATAGATCACACATGTGTCATATATTTTTTTTTATCCATGTGTAAAAAATGTTTGCTGTGAAAAATCAAAATGTTATTGTGTCATATACCTACTCCAACCTATTTAAAGTTCAAATTTTAGTATATTACACATTACACCATCAAGGCTAATCTCATGAATCTTTCGTGAAAATTAATTTTTGTATAAAATAATTAATACATTTCCAGAACAGACAGTACAGTATAGGTAACCTCATAGATCTATAAACTAATGGACAGCGCTTAGAGAGAGAAGTCAGGGGTACAATATAGAGTGAGCGAGAAAAGAAACAATTATGTATAGTAAAATGTATACAGTTCCTTATGCAGTGCTCATTTACTACTTTATGTTCTTTCTCTCTCAGTTATATGGTTATATGATCGCCTAGCATTGATGGCTGCAGGGTAGAGTGGAATGGGATGTGCTGTCCATTAGTTTATAGGTCTATTGTATTATAATGTAGGTACATTATAATACATTATTATTTATAGAGTTCATAATTATTGTTCAGAGAGATACTAAATGTACCTATAACTTTAAAATATCCTAGTAACGATATAGATTTTTGTTTCCTTGAAAAATTGGGAAAGCTACGGAGATTGGCAGTGCAGATATTATGGCTCTTAGGCGACAATATTATTATTATAATACGCTCGATTAAGAAGAGCGCCGCCGCCCGTATTTGCGTTTTTAACGGGGACGGCGGTCCGACGGAGGGCAGGGCTCCGGAAAACGCGGACCGGCCAACCGCAGGCGCGCGTAAACGACTACCCCTCGCCCTCCCCGATGGCGCACGGTGTACCACTTGATGGCGTGGTGAGAGGGTGGACCGCCGGCCTTTGCGCAAATTATGCTTCACAGCGTAATAATACGCGCACACTCGCGCACAATATATAGACGTGTGCGTGTGTATACCATATAATTTTATAATATAAACATGAACGGGAAAATACTCTCGTCCGGCGGCGGCTTGTTTCTATATACATATACATACTCTAACGTATACATTTATCACGTAGGTGCGTGTGCGCGTGTACGTGCGTGAACCGCGCGATGTGTCACCCCCGACAGGCTCCTCCTGACGAATCCTCGCCGCGAATGCGTTTAATCAACCGCGCACGGGCGAGCGCCGCCACACCGCCAACTTCGTTGAACGTTTCCAAGGACGCTGCAGTCGACGACGACACGCAGTACATACCGGGATATTATTATATCATAATATATTGTACGCAGCACAACACTATTACCTACCCTTACAAATCTCATCACAATTTCGCAATATCGCATTACTATACCTAAACAGCACGTTATATCGCGGTAAAAACCACAAATACATGTCTGGTGCAGAATGATCATCTACCGCGGTACATCCTACAATATTGCGTCATAAAATTAATACGTCCCGCGAGTACAATATTGTTCTTGAACCCCTGCTACGTCCTTTCTATTAACGATATCAATTATAATATTCGCGTATGCGCTTTAAATATAGGTAATTCTATATACTTATATATATTCATGATAAAGGAAACTATAATATTATAAATAAACCTTCCCAATATATACATATACTGCTGCTATCATGGAGTGCCCGAAACCTTCGTTTCTCATCAGGGACTTGATCGGAGATGTCTTACAAACTTCAAAATCTTCAGGTAAGCTAGTTTTTACTATTGTTATTATTCTCACGTGTCACTTGATGCCTATCGTCATGCCTATAATATAATATAACAATATATTTAATAAATCAGTGAAATTCTTCTTCTAGGTACATACCCATACCTACTCGTTGATGATTTTTTTATTTTCAACAGTACCTATTCTAAGTATTATTAAAAAAAAAAAATGGGCAATTATAAATCCCGTCAATTAACTTTGAAGTTAAAAATGCGGTTTCTTCTGCTAATCCCTGCTTATTAAATATAATGTACCTATCGTTAAATATACCCACTATTTAATACTAAACGGGTAATCATCCATGGACACTAGACTTGTTGTATCTATTCAAATTATTTAAAATTATTTTATTTTATTTTTTGTATCATTAGAAAAAACTAAATTCTTCAATTGAGAGCCATATGTATTATAGTAGGTACCTATATATCATATTAGGTATGTTGGAATAAAGCGAAAAACGAAAAGTAGTTTAATGACACATCATGATGCACCTTGGTCCGAGTGAATACCACTGTATACAAGACCATGAACCATGATTATCATATTTATTACTAGAAATAAAAACATTCCGGAGATTGTAATCACGTTATTATATTAAATTAGTGTAACCAAACGTTATCGATAGCATGTGCATAGTGCATGCTCTTCATAGATATTATAGATACCTTAATCGTGGAAGAGGATGGTGGTACCTATATTAGTAACATGTCGCTATTACAATTTACAAACTCGTCAGTCGTCAATCACATTTATTTTCATAATTATTATTTTCACATTATTTATTGTTCAATGGTGACCATAGGTAAAATTATATACGATGAATAATATAAAAAATTATTATCTTTGTTTGAAAGTTACACCATCAATTTTTTTATATGGACATTGGACAACCTATTGTTTTCGAGTTTCTATCAAGTCGATAAACATTAAAGTTGTAGAGACCCAGTTAATTATCATTTACATAACCGTGTAACCGTGTTTCTGTAAATAATCGTAATCCAAATCATGTTTATTATACGGTTATTCTTTAGAGTAGGTACTCAATTTTGTTCTAAGTCCCTTAACATTTTGATAATAAACTAGTTAATATTAACAACATTGTTTAAGTAATGGTTTTTACTTTTTATTACATTTATGATATTTTAAGTTTTTTACAACCAACATATTTAGATAACTTAAGAGGACGCTACATGGATATTTGATGTCTCCGTATTACAAGTAGGTACGCGTAACATTACAAATGTATGCTCAGCAGATCACGTTTAACTCCGTTAGTTTAAAAATTAGAGTGAATTGTTCATTTATAAAACTTGATGGTAAGAATATTGTGGGTGTTTTTTCGACGATTCAATTTTTAGGTTAGTTATGACTTTATGGGCATTTTTAATTTTTGCTATATTATATAATATATATTAGCTATATTATCGTAAAAACCCAAAACTCACAAACACAGATAATCTTCTTATCATCAAGTTTCATAATAGGTCGATTCACTCTAATTTTTAAACCAACGGATCTAAACGCCTAAATGTGATATTATGCTGAGCATAAAGTTGCCATGTTAAGCACTTAGTTGTAAGACGGAGACAATAAATGGCCGTGAGCGTCCTCTTAAAAACAACAGTTACGAGTTAAAAAACATTTTTTTTATGATTATTCAAGTTCCGTGGAGCTAGTTTTTTGGAACAATATTTAGAATACCTGTATAATATAGCTTATTATTAAATTTGTCATTCCATGTAGATTATTGTAGCTGCTCGTTTTTAGTTTAGTACTTTCCATAGACGCTTCTTGGTTTGCGTTGATTGTAAGTTAAGTCGGAATTAACACAGACATTCTTCCATTTGTCAACTGTGCGAAGCTTTGATTAACCTAGATGGCTAGATGCCTAGATATCAATATAGTAAGAACATCATGAAAATGTTTTAGTTAAATTAGTAGTGACTAGTGACTTACCGCGGTTGACCGTTTCTTACCAATATGAATAGTAATTTTTGTTGATTAGGTTAAATAAAATATAGGTAGGTACAGTCGTACAGACATGTATTTTTTTTTTCATTATTTTAGCTAACTAAAATTAAATTAATAAATTATTAATGGATATAAAAATTGTGTGTATGCTCAATATGTTATATAAGATAATATCAAAGCAGTGGCATCATTTAGGTCATAACTCATATTTAATCAAAATATTTTTGATTATATTTTAATTCATGGGCATAAATAACTTATTTTTTGAGAGACAATAATGACTAAATAAATATATATGGAGAGGGATACCTAAATATATTACCTATACTAATTATTAGCTACGAATTAGCTATACTATATATGGCAGGGGTGGCCAAACCGCGGCTCGCGTCATAGACTTTTGCGGCTCTCATCTTAACGTAACATTAGACGTAAATTAACGTAAGAGCCAAAAAAAGTCATCTATATAATATTATAAAAAGGAAAGATTTGTATGTTTGTAACGAATAAACTCAAAAACTACTGGATGATTTCAAAAATTCTTTCACTATTAGAATGTTACATTATCCCTGAGTAACATGGGCTATATTTATTTCTAGAAAAATTAGGGATCCCTACTAAAACTTCAATAATGTCATTTTTTTGTATGTATCAAACAGCCCCTTTTTTGTGTGTAAAGTACTCAACGGATTTTAATACGGTTTTCACTAATAGATCGGTCGAGTCACAGGGAAGATTTTAATGTATAATTTGTTTTTTTTGTGTGTTTGAGTGGTTCCCTGGATGATTTAGATTCACGATTGGACTCGGTAGGTCTAACCTTGAGAGGTGCTCAAACAGGGATTTTAAGATTTACGATGGACATTTTTGTTTATAAATGGTTTCTATATTGGTTATAGAAAAAATAATAATTAGTAGAAATTAGTATTACAATTGTATATTGGTTGCCCATTGGTTGATAGTTTAGATATGATTTAAGAGTTGACTTTTTCAGCTATATTATAATAAATTAGAATAAATATGTCATATACATTTTGTACAAATATATTTATTAAAAATACAATTCTTTGGCCTGGACAATGTCGGGAAGAACAGCTAGTATAATATAATATATTTTTTTTACATCTTGGCTCTTCAATTTGTATTAATATAATATTTGGTGGCTCGCGAGTCTCTTCTCTCTGGCCACCCCTGCTATATGGTCTATATATGAAGATTTATTTTGAGGAGAATTTTACCCCAATTTATGTCCTATTTCCAATGCTCGGAACGTTCACTAAAAAAAATAATTCGTTCACGTTCACGTTCAGTGCTTAAAAAAGAAACTCGTTCACGTACAAATTCATATTATTTTTAACTGAAACGTTCACATTCACATTCTTTGAAAATATGAATGCGTTAATTTCGTCGTTAATTTAATTTATTTTATTTTATTTTTACGTATCGTTTAAATACGAAAACAAAATCGTAGATATCATAATATTATTGTTGTTTTATGCCCAGGCTGGACCACTGGAATTTGTATGTATTTTATTTTTATAATTCGTAATATATCAAATATCATAATAGCTATTAATACTAGTACCTATTATCAATCAATATTTATTAAATAATAATTAATTTGAACGTCTTAAAAATCGTTCAAATTCATTAAATATATAAACGTCGTTCACATTCACGTTCACGTTCTATTTGAAAAAAAACTAGTGGTGTTCACGTATCGTTTACTAAATATATGAACGTGAACGGGTGAACGATCGTTCATCAACGACGTTCTTTCAAAACACTGCCTATTTCCGAAAAATATGTATGGAGAGTATAAATGTCATAAATCATGTTTGCGGCCAAAAACTAGCCCCTCCCGCCTTGTCATAAGCGTACCACATTAACGGCTCATGGGCTAGTTTTGCGCCGCAAGCCCGCAAACATTATTCATAACATTTATACTCTCCATACATATTTGGTGGAAATAGGAAATAAATTGAGTGAAAATTCCTCTCAAAATTAGTCTTCATATAGTAGCTAATATAGATAATATAATATTTAGGTATTCCTCTACATGTATATTGATTTAATCATTGTTGTCTCTCAAAAAAATGGGTTATTTATGCCTATTAAGTTGAATTCAAATAGAATTTAAAATATAATCAATAAATATTTTGATTATATACATAATATTACATTCTATATTCCTAAGGGCTATATGGTATATGTTTATGTTCAGCAGATTTAATAACTTATGCTGATACTAAATAATAAATACTATATTATAAACTTTACCTAAAATATTAAACTATAATGAGAGAACCTAAGGTACTAAGTCTATGATAATCTTCACGCTTTATCTTTGATTGTAATTAATAGTTCTTAATTTTTAAATACTGGTATTAATTTCCTTTTTTTATATACTTAGACGATTAACGAAAGAATGTTGAATGTAAAATGTATAACATAAATATAGATATTATTGTGTTAGAAAACTATATATAACAATATGTCATCATAAAAAATGTACACACTTTATTCATCACTCATATTATACGGAATTTTCTTTTCTCTTTTGACATTTTATAGAACCCCATACAAAATATGTTTATACTATTTCACATTAATATTATACGCCCTCCGTATGTATATTCAAATTATAAACTTTTACCACTATAGTGTATAGGTACTATGCCAGATATCTATAATTTTAGTGTCCCTTCTACCATATTTTAGTAGATACCTACACAAGACTGCATGGTTTTCAATTTAATAGTCACAATCCTTTCAAAATGTATACTAATTGTGATGTTATTTTATTTATTTTTATTTATTTAATGTGATGTATAGTCTGTGATTCTGTATTAATGTTGTAAATTAGTTCGTTTTTAATAAAAACAACTTAAAAAAATAAATATATATATATCAAATTGTGTTCTCAGTACTTAAAATACTATATACTTTACTTTTAAAAGGTAAAATAAGCTTTTAATAATTTAATATAAAAGCTATAGCTGTAAGTGTACTTGAGACACGACAGAATCTGCATAATCTGAATATTTTATTGATTTCTTGAGATTAAAGTAAAGTAGAACTGTAGAAGCTCGTACCTACTTATAACCATTACATTTACATATATTACCCACATATATTATAATTATATATAATATATAATATATAATATATATATATATAATAATAAATATATATATATATATATATATAACTCAAGATAGGAGTTATAAATAATCACAAGTATTTCTAGTACCTATACTTAAGATTTAAAATATTAATATTTCTCAACAGTTAAATGTTCAGTAGTTCATCCATTGTTAGTTTACCTACGTCCTACATGTATATTACCTATACTCGGCTACTCCATTGATAAACATGAATAAATTTAAATAATACCTACCTGGCTACCAATATCTGAACTAACAAAATTATCTATATTAATAAAAAATAAAGGTGTAAAATATAAACTTATAAGGAATCTTGTTTTAAAATCTTAAATTTAAAAAGAAAATTTTCTAGGAATTTCTAACTCAAAATAATTTGCACATTTTCGTGATTTTTTACTCCTTTTGTCAAAATTTGAACTTTAAATACTCATATAAAAAATTGTGACTATGTATTTTTAATTTTTTTCATCTGTCATTCAATCATTGTAACAATATATTAGGAGCCTTGTATTAATTTTTCAAGCATTTTACCCCAATGAATAAAATGTTATTATGTTTATAGAAAAAACTAAAAAAATTTAAAACTGAATATGTCCCATAACCATAGGTGCAAATAGCGTTTGGGATTTGGGGGGGCTAAAGCCTCAGTGGCGTAGCGAATCATGTTTTTCAGAAACAATTGCTTCTGGTTTCTGGGGGGTGGTGGTGGGCCATAACCTCATAAAGCCAACATGCACGATCAGTCTTTGAACTTAATTTTGGGTGATATCCCACCTCCCTATTTGAGCATATGAGTATCGTACACATCAATTGGAGTTGGGTGGGGGGAAGGTCATAATAATATGTTGGCTTCCATATGATTTAAAGTTCGATATGCCACTGTAAAGCCTTATTTTGATAATATTGAATAAGCTTAAAACAAAATGTAGGAAATGTTTGGGGGGCTATGGACATTTTTGGGAGGGCTTAGCCCCTAAAGCCCCCCCCCCAATTTGCGCCAATGCCCATAACAGCTCAAAACAAGTCAAAATATTTTGAAAATATAATGGTCTATTATAGAAAAAATGCTAATATAAACATTCAGTGACAATTTCATGTATTTACGGATATTTGTTTTAGAGTTACGCCCAAACCAAAATGGCAAAAGAGATTTTGTCAAAATACCAATTTTACGTAAAAATTCTTGGTTTTTCTTCATTTTTTTTGTTTTTCAACGCTTTTGAAAACTACTGGGAATTTTAAATTTTGACTCTTCGAATGCACCAACTAGATTTACTTTCCCATAGAACAAGATACTGTTGAACAAAATCGTACTAGGGTTACTGCCCAAAACGGTGATCACAGACACCAACAATTTAAATTAAAAAAAGCAGGTAAGTGGATGTCGCTCTACTGTACAGTAGATTACAAGTGGGTCATTGTATAATGGTTGTATTAGACTTGAATTCGATGATATAATATCATTGTATAAGAAAAACGTTTCTGAGCGGAGACGGTTTGTCAGTCTGGATATTTTATATTTTGTTATTATTTATTTTATCATGTACCTAAGTTGAATTAATATTAAAATATTATAATTTTTTATTCGTTTCTATGGTGATAAACAAAGTGTTAGAAATTAAAATCCCATTTTTAGCGTTTTTTCGTAATTTTCCGGTGTTTTTTCCCGTGGCATTAAATAACTATTGAGAAAATCGAAAAATGACCTCTCTAAAGTACCATCTTGATCCAATTTGCTAAAATATAAGGTACAATATGTTGAAATCGAAACATTCCTTCTGGAAGAAATTTTGTATACAGGATATAAAAATTAAAAAATAAAATAAACACCATTGTAAAAACAATAGCTTCCTCGCTCCGCTCAGAATCTAAAATTTAAAAAAAAAACTCATCATTGTAAATTCAATACATTTATTGCTCCTTACAATTAACTAAACATAATTCTCAGAATTTATTGCAAACTAAGAATTCTGAATTTCTTAAAAAATGAATCGAGCATATATTGCATAGTATATCATAATATAATTTAAATATATTTTAAATATTAAATTTATTCAGTTTGACTAGTTTGAGCTATTTGATTACCTAATTAATTGTCACTTAAAATATAATGACATTTTTATTATTTTTATAATTGACTTAGTGTTTTATTCAAACAAGTATAATTAAGCTGCAGTATACTATAGAAGTTTACGTATGAAGAAGTTATATTTAGTAAAAGTTTGTCGTTTTAAAAAAAATACGTTAGCTTTGAATGTAAACAAATGGTCAACAATTTTCAATTATAAAAATAATATAAGTCTTAAACCGAGTTTATAACTTGATATAATTTTTTTTAATTGGGCTCTAAATATAACGCTTAGGGTACTATACAACATATAGGTACTATACGGTTGTTAGATTAAAATTGTCTGGTGGTCGTGTTAGAGAAAGTCTGATATACACCCGCACACCCCCGTGTAAGTATACGAGTGGTTTTGGAGAATCGGACGTGCTCAAGAGGGTCGCCACATGCGACGGACCATTGAATTATCACGACAGTAATTGCGTCCTTTTATCTGCGAATACCTCCTGCTGGGCAGTATGAAAAGACTTAAAACAACTCCCCTGCACGTTTGATTTGGTCGTGTTTTTTCTCATTGATAATAATTTGAAATGCGTTTCGTTAAATAGGACAAGGGTACTACGTATAAATATTCGCAATTATACATAAATAGAAGTTTACCCCAAAAATCATGACAAATACGATAATAGACTTAAACTACTGGTCCACATATATGATATAGGGTACTCTGGTTAACATTTATTTGTTGTTAAGTATACGATTGTCAATGTTTTTCTAATACTACAAAAATACAAAATTAGTTGCTAATATATAGGGTCATAAGTTTATTTAGTATATTACTATACCTACTTTATTATAATTTTACATAATTAAACAGTCGGTAGTCAGACATTTATTGTATTTTGTAACATGTTCCTATACAATTAACATTTATTACGACATAATACGTTATTGTCTACTCTATGTTAGACTATAATCTATTACTACTGTAATGTGTAATATATAAAATATTACTACATAATATATTATAATCAATTTTTCCATTATATATAGATATATAATAATATTGTTCAATGATTATTCAGCTAAGGGTGACCGACCAAATTTCCACATTTTTGTATTTAGTCGTTCAACACTTAGACAATCAGGCATAAAAACGTACCTACCTAGTAGTTAGTACCTTAGTAATAAATTATATTTCCAAAAACACCGAAGTATAAAAAAGCATTTTGTTGCCTGTTGTAAGATATGTCCAGCGATGAAGGCACCACCGACATGGATGACCGTACGCTGGCGGTCAGCAATTTTTCCGCGCTCCCATTGTTGGTGCAAAAACACCACCACCACCATCACTACCAACAGCACCAAGACATGATGACCGGGAAGTCATGCGGCCGAAAAGTCAGACGCAGGAGGACAGCGTTCACGCACGCTCAACTGGCTTATCTCGAACGCAAGTTTCGTTCTCAGAAGTATTTGTCTGTAGCCGATCGGAGCGACGTGGCCGAGGCGTTGAACTTGTCGGAAACTCAAGTCAAAACGTGGTACCAAAATCGAAGGTTTGTAAATCGTTAAAAATAATATTATGTTTATACACGGTCTCTTGTTTCTATATATTATATTGACGTAATTTGAACGTTATGTAATTTTTACACACGTGTAAATTGAACGATCAACAGAGGCGCGTTTGGCGTGTATGGTATACAAGTTATTTCCCCGGGGGGGGGGGGGGCAGAGGCATGGCCCCCGGGCCTCGATAATTAGAATTTATTTAGGAGCCTCTGATTTGTCCATTACTTTTTTCGTTATAGGCCATATAACACTGCATAAATCGTTAAAAATAATAGATGATTATTTACCTAGGAAAAAAGCTTGCAAATTATAATTTATAAATAAAGTGATCCTTTATTCATTATTTATTGCTATATACCTAATATCTATCTATCGGGAAGTGACCAAACAATGTCATATGAAAGTATATACCTACCAAAAATGATGAAGAAATACCCTTTAAAGATTGAATATAATTTTTTTATTTTTTTAGTTATAGGCAATTAACTTATTTTTAAAAAAAAACCATGCGTATCACGCATTTGTTTATGTACCTATCTTCAAAACTTTTCAACATTTTGACGTAAGTTTATTTTTATTTTAAAGCTTTTTAATTGTTCTATCAACTGTAATACGCAATTAAACCAGAAATGTGCTAATTATTTTTATTAAATTAAAAACAGGGAAAAAATTGGCAAAAATTGGTATTTTTAAAAGGAAATTGTGCATTATTCCAAATAATTTATTATTAACTATGAGTTTTTGTTTTTTGTATTATGACGACTAAAATACCGAATAGTATTAAATTAAACGATTGACGACCAATTAACCGACTCAATCCTAGGAAAACTAAGTTGTGACGATTAACAGGAATATATTATGAAAACCAAACTTTCAAGGTATTCTAGGTATTATTGATTATTCAGTAGAATTCAGTAGAATTCAGTAGAATAATACAAAAAACAAAAAACCCATACTAAGTAATAAATTATAGTTAAGAATAATACACGATTTTCTTTAAAAAATGCTAATTTTTGCCAACTTTTTTCTACTTTTTAATTTAGTAAAAATAATTAGCGCATTTCTAGTTCAATAGCGTACGTCGGATTGTTGATAGGACAATTAAATAGCTTTACAATTAAAAAAAATTACATCAAAATGTTGAAGACTTTTGAAGATACATAAACAAATACTTGATATGTATGGTTTTGATAAAAATAAGTTAATTGCCTATAACTTAAAAAATAAAAAAGTTAGACCCAATCTTGAAAGGGTATTTCTTCATAATTGTTGGTATACTTTCATATGACGTCGGATGGTCACTTCAACCCCGAACACATTATCTATATACATTAATTTTTTTTTTCGTACAGGGGCCTCATTTAAAACTTTAGCCCCTGGGCCTCTAAATGTCTTAATCCGGGCTTGCGGGGGGTGGGTAATATTTTTATAACTCATGAATGTAAAATAGATCAAAACTTAAAAATGTATATTTATAAGTTATAATTACAATGAAATGATAATATTGTAGGTAACATATTATTATAAGCTATACCTATATAATAATCGAAAAATTGAGACTATATTTCCACAGGTTTAGGTTGCAACAGAAATAAAAACGACAAAAAAGATAAACATTTTGTGCTCAAAATGATTGTTATAAAAACATGTATTATCTATACTGTAAGAAAAGTAATAAATAATAGGTAGGTAATAAACTAATAAATAATAATATCTATTTTTATATATTATCATCAAAATTTTATTAGGTTTTATCGTAGGTACCTAAATCATATTATAATAAATTAGTAGAATAGGTATATATTTATTTTAGGTTCTGAGGGCTACTCCTGCGTTATTTTTAATCTATATTACGCAATTTACAAGGGATTTAATAGTAGGTACGGTACGCCCCTCAAATAACAAATTCCTGCTATTTGCGCATAATATGACCGGGTAAAAGCCTGCAATTTGCGCATATGGGCATATGGCACATACAACTGAACGTGTAATTCACCTTTTTAACATATTTTATACGACGTCGTGTTCTGTCGGACCCGTCGTGTGTGTGTTGGTATAGAACGAAGTGGAAGCGTCAGAACCAGTTGCGCCTCGATCAGCTGCGTCAACAGTCGGTTGAGCCGCAGTCGGAAACGTCCGCAGCCACCGCCGAGTACGGACAGCACCACAAGCAACAGCACCAGCAGCACAGGCTGCACTCGGCGGAACCGCACCACGGCCGACAAACCGAGCACAGAGTGTACGTACCGTCGCCGGCGGACTCGGACATGCAGGCGGTAGCCGAGTCGTCGGCCGCCGCACCGTTAACGTCGTCGACGGCGGCAGCGGCTGCAGCAGCGTTCATCGGCGCGCCGTACCCGGGGGTGGCCAACGGCGCGCGGTGGAACTTTCTGACCACGGCCGCGGCCATCGTGCGGAACGTGTCGTACGTGCATGGGTGTCACATGTAAGCAATAAAATAATAATCATTATACAGTGTAATGACATAATGTTATTACTTATTTACTATTGTAATACTAATATGTAATACGATTCAGTTCACATATTTAGTGATTCGCATCGGCACGGATTGTATACAGGGTGGTCGTACGAACGATATCATAATATTATATACTATAGAAAAGCTTTAAATAGGTAAACATATTATAATATAATTATTTTCAGACAATAAATCCACACGCACAAAATAATATGTGACCTACTAGTTCCACAAAGCTTTTTAAAATTACGTCTAAATAGTACATAGGTATTTTAATATCATAGGCGTGACTCCAGTGGGAGCCGTGGACCGTGGTCGTCTCTAGACCTTTTTTTTGGGGGGGGAAGTACAAAACGTACAAAAATTGGCTACAAAATAGGTTAACACAGTGTAGAACATAGGGAAACTACGTTGATTGGAAAGGGAATGCCATCTTTGCCCCTCCCCTGGATCCGCCACTGTTTAATTCTTTAAAGAGGTCATTAGTAGACGATTTTAACGGACATAGTTTAACATGTCTTATGTGACACAAAAATTGACCATGCATACGGGCATGTTATAATACTAACATTTAAAAAAAGCTTCCTGGCCTCCCTCATTGAAGATACCACTTTAATGGTAACTTGCTTCACCCATAAATTCAATTTGAATATCACCATAGTCATAAATTATTTAATTGAATACAATAAAAATTACTTGGTAGATAAAATTTTAGTTGCACTCTATTCAGTCTATCATATACTGAATAACCTATATATTGATCATAAAGAAGGGATTATAAGTACAGAACTACAGACACTATTTAAATGTATGTCACAAAATTAAAAACCAGGATAATTACTAATTTTGGGGGAATCGATCCATAAATTCTCGGCTCCCGCCTAATGTGCTCTTAGTAGCTGGTATAGGGAAAAGAGATAATGGTAAACAAGTTTGATTGGACTCCACTGCCATGAAAGTCTGGTCACGCCTATATTTCGCATATTATTACTATACTGAGTACTTGGTTAAAATAATTTTAAAACATTAGGCAAATAAAATTGTAATTTCCATTAAATTTATTAATTTACATACTTTATTTGTATATTTGGTTTCTGTAATTTCATCCTTGTGAAAGTTCTTAAGGATTAAGAACATTATTAATCAGATTTTTATTTGGCATAAAGTAATACCTATTTAGTAAGTAAATAAAGTAATACCAATTACCAACCTACCACAGAATATAACAATACCTATGATCATAGGCAAAATTTGGGTTAAATTAATGGGGGTGGACTAAAGTGATCAGTGGGGGAGCTTTGCCTCCCACACCCAATTACACCTTAGTTGTGTACACCTTCTCAATAATATTAATATAAACAATGACCTTTAACAATAAATAACATGATACATATTATTATTTGGATAAGTACCTATGTATTATTATTATGAAAATGATAAGGTCTTAGAAATAAATGTATCCAAATATGGTATAATATTATAGTCAATCAAAATTCGATGATGCTATCAACAAATTTGGGAGTGCTAAGTACCCCCAAGTACTCACCAAATTGCGCCTATGCCTATGATATTGGTATTGCACAATATCTATGATTTGTTGAAAAACATTACATCTACATTTTTAATCAATTAATTAATTACTCATCATTTGTTCTGTCCATTGAATAGCAAATAATGTAAATTAATTAAATATTAACAAAAACCTACATTTTAAATATTGTAAATATTAGTTTTTGAAAGAATTGTATTTTATTTTTTAATATTTACAGTATAGAATACATATGTTAATGTTGTATGTAATTAAACAAATAAGAGTAAGATAAGCTATTTATAATAAAATTTGTTTAAATATAATCCAAGCCTCTAAACTCTAAAGCATCAATAATATTCTAATGTTATGTAAAATTATGAAAGTATTAAGTTATATGGATTTTTATCAATCATAATGCGATGAATTAAAAATAAATTATTTATCTTAATTAGGACTCTTTTTATTTACTCTTTTTAATATGACCAAAGATATCTGAATTTTTGGATTAGGTTAAAATATGATCACTAATTGTTCTGCTTTATCATTATTGTCTTTTAGAATATTTGAATTTTTATGATATTTAATATTGTTATATTGTATCATTGAATATTTTTATAATTTTAAGTAATGCGATTATGTATATAACTAATATGTATAAATAAAATATATGAAATGTACTTAACACATTTCAAATTAAATAGTTTAAAATAATTAGTAACTCATTTGGTAATTGGTAATATAAGGTTTAGGTACCTATTTTGTTTGTAAATCATAAATGTTTAATCAGAATTTTTTAATTTATGTGCAATATTTAGTAGAGGAATATAATATAACATAATATTTATGTAAAAATATTGTATTATTTACACACAATTTATAATTAATTACCTAATATTGTTAAAATAAATACATTTAATTAACTGTTGATTTTTTTGATGAATAAGTACAATTGAAATAATAAAACAAATACATTTTTTTGTACTATGGCATACATATTATATACAAATTAATATATTCACAAAAAATAGACATATACCAAGGATATTATATATTTTATCAATTTCTACTTAAATATATGGAATAAGTAGATACATACAAGTGTGCAAACAGTAAGTACCTACTAACTATTATGATTGTTATAATGTTGAAAAAAATCTTTTACAGTTCAATATTTTACCGAAATTTAGTACTTCAGAAATAAACATATTTAATTTAGATTCCAAGTGTAGTCATTTTGTAATTTAAATTTGTGCAAATATCTATTTTATAGCTTGAACCTGCAAGACATGTTACCTGAAACAAAAACAAAAATGCAAGTTTCAATGTAAAAGTAGATTGATAATAAAACATGAACACATTTAGGAATGTTGAAACATTTTTAGAATTTAATTAGTACCTATAGTATTATATATTTTTTTAAAGTATAAATTGAATATTTATTTATAGTGTATTGAATTTTAAATTTGATTTGAATATGCAGCATCTTTAACTCTGATAGTTTGAAATAAAAAGAATAGTTGTTAAATGATTTATTTATTATCTATAATAACATAACATTTCATAATTTCAATATGTATGTACTTTTTAACATTTGACTTTTACTATTATGCATGCTGTAGATTTGGTTAGGTTATTGTTGTTATTTGTCTTCTTTAAATGAATATTATATTAAATAATGATAGATCCATACATTTATTAAAATAGTAACTTGTAAGTTGTAACAATGATTATAAATACTAGTATTTAGTATTCTATACAGCCCACAAGAGAACATTACCGTTTTTGACGGCAGTGACCAGTACGAAGCACAATTTCCTCCATTTTTTTTGCCTCGATGGTATAGGTTGTATACATATATATAAATTATAGCGATGGGTGTTGCCAAACGTACCAAACATTAACGAACCATTGTCGTTGAGTGGGGGATGTGCGGAATCGGATGCGTTTTGGTAATGCACTCTTGTAGGCCGGAGTATAGTATTTATGATCCGTGGTTGTAGGTGCTCTCAATTGTATTGTTTTTAGTTCTAACAAAATAATTATTATTTAAAAAAAAATATAAAAACTCACTTTGAACGGATTTTCTTGGTTAACACAACTGAAAACAGTCACTGGACTGGTTTCAATTTTACACAAAATTTCATCCGTAAATGATAACTGATAAAAATATTTTGAGCATCCTCCGGCATATAATGTTTCATCCATAAGTTTAGTAACATGTATTCCAGAATCTTCAACACAATTGTATACTGTCATTGGGGCAGCCATAGAACGATTCCATAATGACAGTTTTGTTCCACCACCACATAACTAATTAAATACAAATTAAGTTGTAAGAAAATAAAAAATATATAAATATTGATATTTTACCATCCAATCTTTAGTGATTGTAACAGATCCAATCCAATTTCCAAGATTGGGTCGTTTGATTTCTGGATTACTGCTGGGAATGATTTTTGATGAATAATCTTTAGAACGAACATCCCAAAACATGACAGATCCATCTTCACTAGCTGAGACAATTGTATCATCTCTAGAATTATATGTTAGAAATATATATTACATGCATAAAATAAAGTAATAATAATATGATCATTTGTATTACAATTTATCAATGGAATGAATAAAATCACTGTGCCCTTCTAATTTCTGCATAACATCACCACATTCTAAATTAAAGGCATAAACAGTATTGTCGCCACAACCTGCATATAAGACATTATCCTCTTTGTTTAATATTAAACAATTTACGTCTATAGTTAACATTGAATCCCTAAAATAGTTTACAAACAATAATTCAAATTATTATATTTAAATAGTTAAAATCAAAGCTAATGTATGGTGGAATACTAGTATTTATAATCAATGTAGATACCAAAATAGTTTGAACAGTTCTAAAATGTTTATAGCATAAGCTATGACATAGAACACATTCTATGGCTACGATCTAAACAGAACTAATTATTATTTATCTGTAATCTTTACTTGGGCGATGGAATATTAATACTCCAACTAATACTGAGGGGTTCGACTTTTGAGTTTTCGCCAAAATTATTGTCGATAATGGTATCCCAATCCACTCCTACAATGAGTCCAACACCACCAATTATTAAAAATTTTTCGCCAGATTCCATGCTGTTTATTTGCATTTTACGTATCATCTCAAATTCATAAGATCGACCGCCAACTGACAAATTTTGATCTTTGAAGTCGTTTCCCGACTGCAATTCATTTTTTAGACTAAAAGTGTAAAATAAAAATATTAATAAAAACCAGTGATTACATTTAATTCAGAAGTGTTATTTAATAATTTAGTAATTATTAGTCTTATAACTTACTTGTAGACGGTTAAAATTCCATAATTATTACCGGTAATCAAATAGTTCCCACAAGGAGAAAACGTTTGAGATAAAATTGTTGTATAATATTTGATATCAACCATGTTTTAAAATTGTATTACAATTATGTTAATTTATATGTATTGTTATGAAGTGCAGGGAATATTTTGTTTTGGAACATAAAAGTATAAGAACGTTATAACTTTAACTTAAAAGCCAATTTATCAGTACACCACTATATTATCACAGAATATAAACACTCAACCTTATCAGATCTACGTTATCACCGGTATCCATCAGCATGGAATTTTATTTACCATATTCCATAGAGTATCTATAATTAAAACGTGTTTTGAACGTTTCAAACGAAATCAATATGTTTTTTTGTGATGTTTTAAATGTGTTTTAAACAAAACGTCTTTAACTCTAAAAAATGACGGCAGATACGTGAAATGTTCACTGAATGTTTATATTTGCATTTTCTATATACCCGGGTGGCCGGGAACTTATACAGGGGATGTTTTGGAAGTTCAACCCCCCCGAATTTTTTTTTGTGTACGTGCCTTACACCGAATAATTTTTAAAACATTTTGACTCATGTTGATTTTGATTTCATTTATTATATAGGCATATGACATTTTCAATTATTCGGTCTGATGATTCTGTGACGATTTTTTTTTTTAAGTTGATGTTGAATTTTAATATCGAAATTGACGATTTTGCACCGATTGTAAGTACCTACCTACAATATTGTGATAAATCACAAGTTCTTAAGAGGACGTGATACCCGCTTGTGTTGTCTCCGTCTTACAAGTGCATAACATAGCAAATTATACTCAAAGCAGAACACGTGTAGCTCCGTTAGCTTAAACATTAGAGTAAATTGACCTCTTATAAAATCTAAAGATAAGATTATTATCTAGACAACCTCATGAGATTTTCATTATATTTTAATTTTTAAGCGAGTTATGATTACTTTAAAATAAACAAACAATTTACAATTTTAAAATACTCATAGCTCGCTTTAAAATAAAAATATAATAAAAAGCTCATGACTCATGAGGTTGTCTAGATAATAATCTTACCTTTAGATTTT
>NC_042495.1:8442207-8448471 GCF_005508785.2 Acyrthosiphon pisum | reverse complement strand
AATATAATATAATCACAGTATAGAATTTAAGATTTCCGGTGTTAGAATATAATAATATATAATATATAATATACATATTTATGTCTGTTGGCATTAAATTGAAGGACTTGGGAGTTGGGACCTAAATAACCCACGAATTTTGACCAAATGATTTACTAGAGTAATTTATTTTGTATCATATGCTCTGCTTTTCTAATATTAGTTATATTATTTTCATATTTTAACCATAATCTAAACACTATCAGACGTCAACCATAAACTCGAAAACCGAAGCATTTTTACTACTATAAAACGTGTACACATATACTCAAAAAAAACACACGTCATTGTAAAATTGATACATTCGTCGTTCCGCCCAGAATCTAATAACACTTACAACTAAAAGTATAACTAAAAGTAGGTACCTATAAAACGAGTTTGAATCCTTGTTTTTTTTTTTTTATTAGCTATTAGTTTAAACTATGATAGCTCAACAATTATAAAAAAACGAATCCTCGTAAAAATATAATATTATATAGGTGCCAGGCCTACCTACGCGAATGTATTAATTGTACATCAATAATAATGATGTTTGGCAAAATAAGCGAGTTCGAAACCCGAACGATTGCCGCAAAAAGAACGACGCGGCTGTACTCGCTGACTAATAATAAACGGTGTCGTATCCGTCGTCTGGTGAATGTTTGTATTTTTCAATGACTGTTTAGACCGAGAGTGTTTTTATAATTAAGTATTCATTTGCAATTTTTTCTCCAACTGTATATACAACTTGCTTTACTTCTGTCAACCGTGATCAACTTAAAACCGTCAACTATGGATGCCCGTAGCGAAATTAACATCGACGAATTATTAAGAACACTTATAGATACCCTCGTCGACCAATGCATTCGTCGACGAGGAAGACAGGACAATTGAAGACGTCATAACCACTCTCCTGGAAGAGATCATGGACGCTGTGTTCATCGACGAGGTAACGCCGGACACGAAGGCCGGCGGAGATGTCCCGACGATGGTCGCCGAAACAGAAGTCGACGAGACTACGGTCGCCGAGACAAAAGTCGACGAAAAGTTGGTCACGTATGTTGAGGCTGATATTGAAGTAGATGTACATGACAAGACGAGTGAGACGCCGGCAGAAGAGCAAGTCGAAGAGAGGGTCGAGGATGTACTGGCTAGTGATGGCCACTGGCCAGGCAAAACGACCAGGAAGAGCCTCCGGCTGTACAACGCAAAGGTCTCTGTATGCAGCCCAGGCGAATTATGGCTGCTACGTGGAAAGGAGCTAGGCGGTTTGGCCGCATGCTGCTGTGTGGATGCTTCCGAGCGGAGTGAACCCGCAGTTAACTCTTCGCTCATCCTCGGGCCGTGGAGCACTAGACAAGACGGCGGTGATATGAGGGGATTGGTACGTGACAGAGCACTTAACGGTGTACGGCGGTAAGTCACCCGGTACGTTCTCCGGCCACCCGTGGAACGAAGGAGATGGCGGTCGATGGCGTCGCGAGCTCGCGGTTATTGCAGGCGGCTCGGCTCGGGCCCGGCGGCGTCGGTCGCGCGAGGAACGACGGACGGACGACGACGGATGGATGAAAACGACGAAACGGCGGCTAGCTATGTACCAGCGCGGGCAACGATACCACCTCGTCGACGACGGTACACTTCGACGACGGCAGCGGCGTGCACGAAGACATACTCGTGACGGCGAGCGATGGAGCTAATTTGTATAGGAACGGACGTCATCGCATCGCCCAACCCGCGGAAACCAATCGTGTCTCAGGGATCGGCGATGCGTGACCGCGGTGCCGCCGGGACGTCTGCGGGTCGAAAATCATGGATTAGGATATTAGGATCGCGTGGTCCGCAAGTTCCTTCTCCTTTTTGGTCAGTCGTTGTCCCATCGGCCGAGTCTCGCCGCCGGTTCCGCAGCACCAAATAGCTGTCTTCGCTCGCCCAGCGCTTTTGTGTCTCTGTCGTCACCACTGACACCACTCGCCGTCACAACAGTCGTCTTCAACGCCCGCTCGTCGTCGAAGCGCACGAATTTGCGTTCTAGCCACTCGCCGTCAATCGTCGTCCATAAAGTCACTCCCGCGGCCGTCGCGGTCAGCTCAAGCCGGCCGCCACGCGATGGTCGTCACCTGTGAGCAAACGCGCCATCGATCGCACTCGTCCGTCCGCGAGAACGTATGCTAGGTGACCAGTGGCCGCACCTCGCCATCACGTATCAACTGATACCCCCCCCCCCCTGATTTTGTGTCTTGTCTGGTGTTTTTTTTTTTTATTATTATTTTATTAATATTGTTAAATTGGTAAATGTTCTGACAACACAAAATATTGTTTCTTTTTTGGTAGGTACTAAGAGTGAATTTGTATTTTAATTCATTTCAACAGAATAATGGGTCCCGTGAACATGCTCTTCTGAGGGCCCATGAAAAGTTAAAAAATGTAACAAATTTCAATAAAATAAAGTACCTATTGAGATTTTTGATCACATGAATGGTACTATTAATATTAATTAAAATCATAGAATAATGTTCTGTATTATTCAAGAGCATAGATATTAAAGTCATAAAATACGTAATGGATTTGGTAAATTTGAATTCAATAATAAATCGTTACTCGTTAGGTACATACGAACAACGATTCAAAGCAAAAACGGTGTGTCATCCTATATTACTAAGTGTCAACATATTAATGATATTTTTGTTATTAAAGGAATTTATTTTACTATGAGTAATACACTAATACACTACTACCTATATATACAGAAGGTTAAAATAACTTTGGCCGAAAACATTGAATTTTTGCGTTTTCGCAGTTGAGTGCATGCACTACGCCACACCAAGCCACATACAATATTATAATATACCTATAAATGATACCTATCCATGAATATGTGAATACGTTAATAACTTTAAAATACGTGAACACGGATATTAAATTAAAGTGTATAAGTATACGTGAATATAATTTTTTTGTTCACTTTGTGTTCACGTACCTACGTATTATAATTCACGTTTCCAATATCGAGGCCTCTAATCTATATTCTGTGATGATACCAACTGTGGTTACACTAATTCAGTGGCGCCGAACTCCGAAGTCCATGGTGACGTCGGGCCGTGGCCCGACCTCTTTTTTAAAAAATGTGGCCGGTCAGCCATATTTTATTTACTTCATAACTTTAATATGAGCATGAGTATATTTAAACCGTGATTATGAATAAATGTATATTAGGGTACCTCTATATTAAATAATTAAGATATTGAGGCCGGGAAGTTTTAAAATTGCCCGACCACATTTTAAAAACTTCGGCGCCACTGCACTAACAAGCAATTATCGGTTAAAACCATAGCAAATATTTTGTTAAGGTTAAACGTTAAAACATAGATAATATGACATCGTTTGAAAAATACCGGGAAGTTTTTACTTTTGACCACCCAAAGTAGTATGCATGACTAAATAAACTAAATAAATTTATTTAGTCATGACAGTAATAGTACCAACTAGATTCACTTTCCTATCAGGAAAGATACTGTTGAAGAAAATGTAAGCACTTTTACTGTCATAAAAGGTGATGAAACACAAAAAAAAAATTTAAAAAAAAAAACATCATTGTAAAATCAACACATTCATCGCTCCAATCAGAATCTAAAAACTGTGTGAATATATTATATTTTAGAGATTTGTCATTTGTGTTACAATTTTTTCAACATTTTAAATTTAAATGCTTATTAAAAAAAATTGTGCAAGCGTGTCTTAAATACTTTTGCAATGCATTAATTTTTCAAGCTTTTTGACCCAGAAAAAACATTTTTCTTAGACAACAATTAATTAAAAACGAAATTTTTTAGAAAGTATCAAATTATTTCGAAAACGCCATATTATATTATATTTTTATGAATTAAAAATTGTTGAAAATGTCAAGTGTCTGTGGCTATTAATTTTTGAATAACAACTAAATATCAAAAATTGATTGATTGGAATTTGTTAATTTACCACCAAATATATCTATAATATTGTAAATTTTTTAAATTCAAAACTCATAAAAAATCAATATTACTTTCCATTGAACCTTTTTTTTCTAAAGGTAGATAAACTTATGAGATATCTTCTATTAGTAGGTTATTCTATGATTGTGGACTTACGCTCAACTTTTTTTTTTTTATTTTACTATTTTACTTATATTACTTTTAACAATTTATGCAGAACCGTGTACCCATTAAATTTTCAATTTTTTGTCTCAGCTCAAGTTTTTTTATCGACAACAATAAAAATAATTGCTTATAGCTATTAATAGTTCAAAAACAATCAAAATATTTTGCCAATATTAATATTAGATAAGAAAATGTCATGTATCTACGGTTATTTTTTAATTTATTTGAGTTAGGTACACCAAAAAAAAATACCAACTAGCTGATGACTAGTAAAAAGATGCTGAAGTAGAAAATTGGATACCTACATTGTTTTGCTCCGCTCGGAATCTAAAAAAAACTAGAAAACGAAAACAATCTAGAAAGTAGAAGCTATTTATGAATATGCGTTATTAACATCAAACGTTTTATAATTATTGTATAAATAAATGTTAAGTAAATAATAAACATAATTTAATTTAACTCAATTTTTTATTAGTTTCATAAAATATTGGGTGGGCGGGTAGACCAAAATCTTTGCTCCTTGTGTGAAAATAGCTCGCCACGCCACTGCAGCTACAACTTACAAGTAGGTATAGGTTATATCCAGTGTTTGGAAACCGTTCACGTTTATATTTAGTGAACGTCACTCATTTTTTCACATAGAACGTGAACGACGTTTATATATTTAATGATTTTTAACGATTTTTAAGACGTTCAAATTTATTTATTATTTAATAAATACCTATTGATTGATAATACTATTATGATATATTATAATATATTACGAATTATGAATATAATTTATAAAATACATAATTCCAGTTGTCCAGCCTGGACATAAAACAACAATATTATGATATCCACGATTTTGTATTCGTATTTAAACGATACGTAAAAAAAAAATAAAATAAATTAAATGAACCACAAAATTAACGCATTCATATTTTCAAAGAACGTAAACGTTTTCAATTAAAAATATGAACTTGAACGTGTACACGTTTTTTTTCTTTTTTTAAGCAGTGAACGTGAACGATTTTTTTAGTGAACGTTCAGAACACTGGTTATATCTACAACTCTACAGACTACAAGTAGCCAAGTAGGTTATAGTTATAACTTATAAGTAGTTATTCCTGTTAATGTATTTTGATTTTAATCGAAACTTTAAAAATGTATGTTTTTTTTCTATATTATAATATTAAAATGCACTAAAAGATTAAGTATGCAATTGAAATCGTAAAATACTATTGAAAAAAAAAAACGAGTTAATGTTGAAATATGCAAAATATAAAATATGTACTATAAAATGTTGATGTTTAAAATCAGTATGTTAAAACCAATTTGGACTGTCAAAAAAAACGTGTAAAATTCACCAAAAAAAAGTTATATTGATTTGCAAATTTTAAAAACCAATTTGCAACAATTGGTATAATTTTCAAATCGATTGGACAAAGTCAGAGGGCTCCCACCCGTAATGGTTTTTAGACTATAATATCTCAATGGGTTATTTGCAAATTCTGAAAATCAATTTGCATATTGAACTCCAATCTTTAAAAATAACATTTCGAATTAAAAAAGGTGGGTAAGTGGATGTCGCTCTGGTGTACAGTAGGTTACAAGTGGGTAACTGTATAATGGATGGTAAGAAATTTGAATTCAATGATATAATATCACTGCATAAGAAAAATAATTCTGAGCGGAGACGGTTTGTCAGTCTAGATATAAGACATAATATTATACATTTATATCTATGGTATAAAAAAAAATTTACCTATAATAGATACCTATCATAAATTCCAAATTAATCATATCACATTATCTATTAGATACTTATTACGCGTTATACATCAACAAAAAAACCGTGATACTATCATAGATATTTAATAGTATACTTTAGAAGTTTCAAGTACCCACAAGTAATATTATACAATCACAACAAAATAACTAAAATAGTTATTCCAGGTTTTTTAATATGTAATTTCGTCCAAATTTGAACTTAAAATGACTATAAAAATAAACTGTGCTTATGTATTTCTTAGAATTTTTGGTAACAGAATTAAATATTTACGTTGAATCTTGTTTTAATTTTCAATCCTTAGATATAAAAGTTGACATTTTATACATTTTTAACTTCAAA
>NC_042495.1:8416687-8440551 GCF_005508785.2 Acyrthosiphon pisum | reverse complement strand
AAAAAAAATGTGTGCCTATGTATTTTTAACATTTTACAATTGCTATTGTAACAATATATCAGGAGCCTTGCATTAAATTTTCACGCATTCTTACCAAACAAATAAAATTTTATTGATATTTATAGAAAAAAAAATTAAAAAAATTGAAAAATGACAATGTCCGTAAGCAGCTCAAAAAGAGTCAAGTTATTTTATATATAAAAATTATTTTGTCCGAACTTACCAAATGGGTCCAGAGTACCTACAGGGTATTACAGGGTAATAATGATGAATAGTGTATGGATCTTAGTCCATTTTTTTAAGCTTAAAAGTCTTGTCAATTTCATAAAATTGTGTACAGATTATTATTACAGTCTTGCATACTTTTTTTATTGAGCTTACTATACCAAAATATTGTCCCTAGTTGTGCTTGGCGATGTCTTCAACACTCCTCGCAAAAATGTTGAATTTGAAGGGGTTGGGATAAAGTTATTTCTTAAAACAAAAAAATCTCATTGGCATTAATCATTATTATTGAATTATAAAACAGAATATTTTAAAAGAAGAGTAAACTAATTAAAATGTGTAACTGACATGTTTTTTTTTTTTTTTATTACGAATAATCAAGGACAACATTTAAATTACTAGATATTTAACTTTAAAAGCAATAAAAATAAAAAGTAAATTGTATAAAGTATAAAAAGTTAACAATTAATTGTCATCATCGTCTTCATCCTCATCTTCATCTTCTACATCATCATCATCATCATCTTCATCATCGTTTTCATCCTCTGAAGACCTAGATCCAGATAACATTGTTTATTTTAGAATCTAAATTTATGTATAGATTCTCTACTGCTAGGTACAACAATTTGGCATACAATATTAATAGTTATATAGAATATGTTCAAAAACATTTTTGAAAGTATTAAACCTTTTTCTTAATAATTGTTTTTATTTTTAAAATATGAAAATTTTATCTTATTATGTAAATAAACTAGTTATAAGGTTAGTGTTTATTATAGAAAAATTACTTTGTTCAAAATTTAATAATGAATATTGAATAACTATAATAATTTAAGGACAGTACAACACAAATTTTTGGTAAAAAAACGAAGTTAAAAAAATGATTATTGAAAATGAGATAATGAGAGTTTATGAATAGCTGCGGGACGTCAAAGAGCTGACAAGTGAGCAGCCACCTATGTTTTACGTGTAAAAGTAGTTTGATTTACACAATGATTTTAAACGTACGATAGTATTTCAAATTTTTTTTTTTCATAATCCTAAGTATTTAAGTATTTATGTGCTTAACACAATGGTGTGATTTAAAATTTAATATATCTTGTTATTGTATACATATTATATACATATTATATAAATTATAATTATGTAAAATTATTGAGTTTGCAACTATCTTATTTTTAATTTTGATGGGCATGGAATAAAGGTTAATATTGAATTTATCTACTAAGAATGTCTTACCCAAATTTAGGCTCATATTCTTCATCGTCAGAGGGGAATAGTTCAGCTGGTCCACCATCATTTTCTTTTGGCTTGTGTTTCTTTAAGGTAGGAATATTGAATTCTCCAAGCTAATAAATGCAAAATTATCATAAGTCAGTCACAAATTATTTCATATCAAGATTCAATTTACTTACTGCAATGTTGTTTGTTATTTTTCTAGCAACTTGTTGCTGATTTATTTTAAACCAACTATCATAATATACGGACATAGGAGTACCAGCTAATTTAATATCAGATTCCCATGCCTCAATACCTTTTAAGTCATGTAGTAAAAGACCACTTTTTCCACGTTTTTCACTTAAAATAGTTGACGTTTCTTTCACTTTGTCTAACAAAGTACGTAACTTCCGAGTATAATTAATATTTTTACAATTTTTAAGAAAGTCTTTCATCTAAATAAATAAGTGATATTATTATTACAATAATTACGTTTAAACCAAACTATATATTTAAGAAGTACAAATAAAACATACTTTGATGATAAATGGTACTACTATATCAGGAAAACTGATTGTATGTGCTTCAATTACTATATATTCCATAAAAGCACTATGAACATTTTCAATAACTGCGTCTTTAAATACATTTTCCTGTAATTGTGATTTTGACAGACGCAATATACAAGTAAAGTCCATTGGTCTCATTGATGTTTTTGAATGTTTCTTTTGAAAATCTACTATAGTAAGTACCTTAAAAATAATGTTTTTTTTTTTTTATACAAATACAAAAAAAAAAAACCCCATGGGTTTTGAAAACCAAATATATAAATACCTCTAAGATATGTGGTAAAATTGGTATAAATTTCCCAGTTTCCCTACTCAGCTTAGTTAACATTGAAATACAATGAAATCTCAATGGCAGATATTGTACTGTTGGTATGAGTTTAGCACACCCAACAATAATCTAAAATGCATAATAGTTGTTTTTTTATATTCAATTAAATTTTTTTTTATCTAAGTGTAATAGGCGTACTTGAATAAGAGGGTAAACCAAAGTTTGCAATTGTTTTTTATTTAATGTAGCACACAAAACATCTGTCCATAATTTAAGTGAATATATGTACTGCCAATTGTAAACCGATTGTATATTTTCCTTAAAAATTTAAAAAAAAAAATGATTTTATAATAATACAATTTTTATAAATTAAAAAAATTATTTAGTCCGTTACCTTTTTTTTTAAAGTTACAGCTGATCGAAGATGAATAGCTAATTGTCTGATATATAAGAATGCATGATTATAAGATACTGATTCACTTATAGTAAACATTTCTGACAATGATTGTCTCATGAAGTTAATCCCAGGTAAAGCATTTGGAGTAACAAATTTGCTATTAGAAATATATCCCACATACATAGCCTAAAAACAACATTATTTAATATAAAAATATTTGCAGATAAATAGTTTAATTACCTTTAGAATAATTTCTAGATAAGATGATAGGTCACTATTGGCTAACTTTAAAATACACAAGAAAGATACAACTTTAACAGTTTCACTTGCATTAGCACTCCATAGTGCTACAAACCTTTTCAAAACCGGTTTTACAATTGTTGGAAGACATGATAAAAATGGTATCATTTGGTGGTAATGTTTTAATAGTACACAAGTAATGTCTTCACTAGAAACAGTTGTCAATAGCTGCAAACATTTAAATTTAATTCATAGTAATTATGGACAATTTGAAAATTAATTTTACTTTTTTTTTAAAAAATTAGTACATAATATATAGATATCAACTAAGATATTATATCAAATTTTCCAATTTCTAAAACATTAGAAACAAATCTTGTAATTACCCTAGTTAGATCTGTTAAATATGAACGCAGGGTCATTTTAACTTTCTTCCAATGCTTTGATTTTGAAATCATGTTTTTTGATGATGTACCAGGAGGAAGTTTCAAAAATTTCAAAAGGGCAGGTTGCAAATCAAACATACACATTTGAAGTACTGCATTAAATACTGAAAAAACAAGACTTATTTAAACTAAACCTATTCAATTTAAATTAAATATGCATAACTACCTGAGCTCCCTTCGACTTTATAACATGTAGGTTTATTAATTTCATTTGCTGTTATACGTTGAAGTGCCGCTGTCATTGCCTTAGATACTGTAGTTATATATTTGAGTTTTTGTTTTCTAAAATTATAATTTATTTTTAGTTTATTATATACATATTTGATCACCATATTATTAAATAGTTTTTTTTTTTATATATAAATTGATCTTACGAATTTTGAAGTTTTTGTCTCCATGTCTCTATCATTGACAATGTAATAACAGTTAAATCTCCACCACTATTACTTGGTCCATCATCAAAGTCACTTTCATCGCTACCAATCTAAAATATTCGCGATTCCCATTTAATATTAGTTTAATAATGGTTTTTTTTTTTTTTAAATGTTAATTACTTCAAGTACTTACTTCTAAATTAGTAGGAGGTTTATGTAATTTTTCAGATTTTATTCCTTCAACATCATCTTCATCATAATCATCATCATCATTAAAACTTTCATCACCATCTTGTTCAGGCAAACTGGTAAGTTTTTTGTCACATTCCTTTAAATATTTATAGAATTCTGGGTCAGAGGTTTTCAGTTTTTCTAAATCTTCGTCCAAATCATCGCTGTCATACACTTTACCATCATCACCCTCACTTAAACTTGCATCATGATCAGATTCACCTGAAACAAAAGGGGCAATAACAACTATTTAAGACAATGGTATCAAACGAATAATTTACTCACTGTTAAATTCAATTGCATCTAACGATCCATCATCAGAATCATCGTTACCATCGCTCATCACTTCAACCTTTTTAGAAACCACTTTTGAAGCTTTTTTTGTAGGCTTCTTGTTTTTTATTATTTTTTTCTTAATACTTTTTGGAGCCATATTAAAGTTTGACGAAGCCTATGGCGCTCTCTTAAATAAAATATTTAACCGCTTCGTCTGAAAACTCAAAACACACGTGTTTTGCAGTAATATGCACACTGCACAGACATTTAATCTGTGTTTTGGTTACATGCATGATAAAATCAAGACCGTGTTGCACAGTGCGTATCATGCGTGCCGCGTCTATGTCTTATCAATTATCATATGTCGAGTGTTGATAACAGTAAAAAATAACAGTGGTAACCACGGTTGTAAACATTAGATGCAAGGTGGATAAATAAATAGCAGGCTATATGATTAGATTAGATGTATATGATCCACGATTAAAGATCTTAAATCGTGATATGAATATATGATCTAGGTTAAATGATCTAGGTTGTAAATATCTACAACCATAGAACAAAATAGAAGCGAAACTCGATCAGCTGATTGGGGTCTTGTTTACCCATGATCTGAAGTCTAAACCTCCAAAAAACATGGAAACGTTTACCGGAATTTAGGCGGGATACGCTACGCGGGGTCGGCTTGTTTACCATTTCTTATTTCACGTATGCCACGCCCCCATGGGGCCTGGAGACCGTGTTTAAGGCCACAATCGCCCGATTCGACCAGTTCACGGAGTTTCATACCCAGCTGGTTCTATGCAGCTATTGTTCAATGATACCACCTTAGTGATGGTAGCACTGCAACGGAACGTTGATTGTTGATGGAGGGGCTAAGTTTATTGTACTCCATACTCCACTACCACTGGTCTACGGTAGTTATCGACTTACTCGTGTCAGGACTGTTACGACTTTACGAATAATTATTATGGTTTGCCGTTGGTGTGTTGCAGTGACTACTCTTTCTTTTTTTTGTCTCACGTCCATTTTCGCGGTTTAATTCCGTGGTGTGTACAAGTACTTTTTTATAAGTTGGGTTGTTTGTTGTTACTTGTAGGTGGTTGTTTTGCTCTCAATAATCTTTATTGATATTTTTTTATAAATAATACATATTAGTTGTATACCGAATAGGGTAAGTAATTTAATACCGTATACGAATTTGTTTTAACTATTTAAACGATCGTAATTCTAATGGTAAATTGGTGTGTAGTGTGATTGTAGCATTGCACCGGTAACAAAGTGTCTACCTACTAATTGAAATGGACAGCCCTGACATGGAAATTGATGATGATAACTACGAGCCATCTAAAAACTCAAAATCACCTGCCAAAAAAGATAATTTGGATAACTCAAAAACGGATAATACCGTTAGTATTCAACCACATTTTATTTGTACCTATAGATGCAATAATTGATTTCATGAGGTACAGCATTTTGTATAATGAAATGTCATATCATAAGAAACTATTTTATCTATATTATGTCTCACACGTATAAAGAACTAAACTTCTTAGGTATGTGATTTTAACTTTTATTATTTTTTAATCGGAGTAAATTGATCTATTATCAAACTTCAAACCATAAGTATCGACTATGATATCTCATATAATCTCACTATGATTATTTTCTATATTTAAATTTTAAATTGAGTTGTATTTGAGGTATGTAAAATTTAATTATCTACAATAGAAGTTGCTATCAATGAGTTTTTCTTATTGTATGCAGTTATAACATTCATATATAAACAATAAAAGATAATGACTTGCTCATAATAAACCGTATTAAATCTAAATATGTAGCAGATAATAACTAACTAATAACTATCCTCAATTGTGTATTTTAATTTTGAATGTACAATTTTATGGACTTGGGCTAGGGTTTTGTGTTTTGTTCGTTCTAACTGATGCACGTTCTATTGATTTCTAATGTATATATTAAGGAAGCAGAACATATAATTAGCATTTAATACTTTTGAACAATTGAGATAACTAATGTGTGTGTACCAATGTCTCTTTTTTGAAAACATATGAGAAAATGAAAAATTAACTTTTTTAAATATTACAAATATTACAAATTTATTTAACATATTTAACTTATAAAAATTCCATCATTTCTAACTCAATATAAACTTTACTCTATTTCGCCCAAGTTCATGTTAGACCAATAGCTAGAAATTACATTCACTGATCTCGTTGTAATTTAAATGTAATTAACTTAAAATCATTTTTTAGAATAATTCTGGATCTGAAGATGAAGCATCTCCATCCAAAGAAAAAGAAGGCAAAGTTTTTGGTCATAAAGTTGTAATGATAATTTTTTATTAATAAATAAATAAATTACATTTTTTATTGACAACATTTTATTCATTCGGTAGGAAACTGACCGAGGAAAAAGGTTTGATTATCTTCTCAAACAAACAGAAATCTTCGCTCATTTTATGACAGCTAATCAAAAAAAAGATGGATCAAGCACTGCTAGTGCTACTGGGAACACACCAAAGAAAGCTAAGGGTAGACCTCGTAAACCTAAAGCTGAAACTGGAGATTCTGCCGAGTAAGTATTTTTATTAAAATTTTAATAGATATAATGGAGAATTTTACTAAGATAATGTTTTTGAAACCATGACAATTAAAAAAAAGGTGAGTAAGTGGATGTCGCTCTGCTGTACAGTAGATTACAAGTGGGTCACTGTATAATGGATAGTATTAAATTTGAATTCAATGATATAATATCACTGTATAAGAAAAACGATTCTGAGCGGAGATGGTTTGTCAGTCTAGGTATTAGACATACCTATTATAGGTAGGTATACTTATCTATAGTATTTAAAAAAAATTGACCTATAATAGGTATTAATAATAAATTCAAAATTAATCATATCACAATATCCATCAGGTAACGCGTTATACATCAACAATAAACCATGGTACTATCATAGATATATAATAGTCTACTTTAGAAGTTTCAAGTACCCACAAATAATATTATACAATCATTACAATCACAACAAAATAAATAAAATATTTATTCCAGGTTTTTTAATATGTAATTTCGTCCAAATTTGAACTTAAAATGACTATAAAAATAAACTGTGCTTATGTATTTCTTAGAATTTTTGGTAACAGAATTAAATATTTACGTGGAATCTTGTTTTAAATTTTCAATCCTTAGATATAAAAGTTGAATATTTTATAAATTTTTAACTACAAAATAATTATTCAATTTTAAATTTGATAAATTTTGTCAACATTTTAACTTCAAATGCTTATAAAAAAAAATTGTGCCTATGTATTTTTAATATTTTTCAACTGATATTGTAACAATATATCAGGAACTTTGTATTACATTTTTACACTTTTGGCCCAACAGATAAAACTTTATTGATATTTATAGAAAAAAAAAACTAAAAAAATTGAAAACTGAAAATGTCCGTAAACAGCTCAAAAAGAGTCAAAATATTTTCAAAATTGTATGGTGTATATGAAATGCTAATATAAACATTATATATAGTAAAATTTTCATGTATCTACAGTTATTCGTTTTTGAATTACAACAAAATAAAGAAATCGTTACGTAAGAAATCGAGTGAATATCAAATGTTGTAAAAATGTGAATTTCAAACGATCATAAAAATTTAATTTGACTTTCTTATAGATATTTTTTGTTTGATAAAGGTAGATAATCTTATAAGGAATCTTGTATTACATTTTAAAATTTTAGATTTAAAAAGAAAAATTTTTACGAATTCTTAACTCAGAATAATTTGCTAATTTTCGTGAATTTTCCATATTTTGTCAATTTTTAAACTTTAAATGCTTATAAAAAGAAACTGTAACTAAGGATTTTTAATATTTTTCATCTGCTTTTGAAATAATATACGAGGAGCCTTTTATTAAATTTTCAAGCTTTTTTAATCAACAAATAAAATTTTATTGATATTTTTAGAAAAAAAACTAAAAAAAAATGGAAAATGAAAATGTCCGTAAAGAGCTCAAAATAAATCAAAATATTTTGAAAATGTTATGGGTGTATAGAAAATGCTAAGATAAACATTCAGTCAAAATTTCAAGTATCTACGGTCATTTTTAAAGTTACACCAAAAACCAAATTCAATTTTGTGAAAAATCGATTTTGCGTAAAAATTCCCGTTTTTCCTTAATTTTTCTTTGGTTTTTCTTGGCGCTTTTGAAAATTACTGGGAATTTTTAATTTTGACCTCCTCAATGCACCAACGATATTCACTTTCCAATCGAACAAGATACTGAAGTTGAAAATCAAAGCATTATTTTGACTACTTATCGTGTACACAGACACAAAAAAAATAAAAAAACACACATCATTGTAAAATCAATACATTCATCGTTCCACTCAGAATCTAAAATATAATATACAATACTTTTAATTATTTTAACTAGGTAGGTACCTAGTTGTAAAGGTGACAAACCTGATATGTATACAAAAAATAAATTGATTGGCATTAACTAGTAGCGTATCCAAAATTGTTTTAATTAGACTTTAACCGCACATACTTATATTAATTTATGGCAGGGAAAAAGTCAAGGTTTTGTTGAGAGGATGTCACACCCGCATGTCTCCGTTACACACGTATGGTATAGACAAAATTTGTTTATGTAGTCTGATTAGAGCTCGCTTAATTTTGGTGTTAGAATAAAAACACCTTTTACAAAAATTAAAGCTGACAATATTTTGGAGGGCAAGACTGATTTCTTAAAAAAAAAAAAATGAAATTTTTACTATTTCTAAACAATATACTGAACGTTATATTGGGTATAATGGAAAAAACACAATGACTTGCCCTCAGAAATATTGTTACAATTCAATTGTTCAATAGGTATTTTTACTCTAGAACTAAAACTGAGCTATACTCAGACTGCGGAAACGCGTTTTGTCTATATTGTACGTGTTTAAGACGAAGATAACACATGCAGGTCTTCTTAATAAAAAGGTCTATAGATGAGAAAAAAGTTAACTAGAGCTGTTATGAGTTATCACAGTATACATTTTGTTATCATCCAATTAAAATGTAGTTAAAATAACTAATAATATAAAGACATGTTCTATGATATTTATTTTATATATATTATATAATATATTATTTGTATTTGTATCAAAATATTTCTAGATACCTATAGCTTTTAAAAATTCTTCAAGTTCTATTTTCGTTTCTCCAAAAAGGTAACATAAGACATTTCATTGGGTTTTTACTTTTTATTGATTGTTCACCCATTTTATTTATGCTAATTTTGCGCAGTCTGCAGCTATTACATTCTCTATCTTAGTTCAAGTTTCCCAAGTGTGGGATTATTTTGTATGACTATTAAATTACAAAAATGTAATAAGTAATAGTTGTAATAGTTGTTTTATGATAGTTAGACAATGTTAACATTTTAATGTATATTTATTTTAAATATTTTATAGTTTTATGGACTTTTCTTTTTAATATTAATAATATATTTTATGGTATCAAATAGCCTTCGTCATCGCCAGACTGAACAAGAAGAAGATGAAGAGCTATTAAAGGAGTCATTGGCAGCAGATAAGTTTATCACACAGTTTGATGAATCTCCATATTATATACAAAATGGTGAATTACGTGATTACCAAGTACGTGGTTTGAATTGGATGATATCATTGTATGAAAACGGAATTAATGGTATTCTGGCTGATGAAATGGGTCTTGGTAAAACTTTACAAACAATATCACTTTTAGGGTAAGTGGATCACATTTGAGTCTGTATTTTAACTACATTTTTCAATTTTAAAACTTTTTTTTTGTATTATATGTATCCAGATATATGAAGCATTACAGAAATATACCTGGACCTCACATGGTTATTGTTCCTAAATCAACATTACAAAATTGGGTTAATGAATTTAAGAAATGGTGTCCCACAATTCGAACAGTTTGCATGATTGGAGATAGAGACACGCGGGTGAGTTAATGTCAATAACTTGTGATAGACACTAATGAATAGACAATACCATAAACATTCAAATATTGCCCATCTCATTTGTCTAATATTAAACAACAATCAAATAACTAATTTGAATTTTCCAAATTGATTCAAATAGTTTGAGAATGTGTCTGACGGTCTGAAATAATTTTATATTACTTTTGATATAATAATTATGTTTTATTTTATGTAATTATAACCCAACAAACTTTAAAAAAAAATTAGAACCTTAAATTTAATCTTTAGTGTACATATTATATTTTAGGTCAAATTTATACGTGAGACGTTTATTCCTGGGGACTGGGATGTTTGTATTACATCTTATGAAATGATTATTCGCGAAAGAGCTGTATTACGTAAAATTCAATGGAGATATTTAGTAATTGATGAAGCTCATAGAATAAAAAATGAAAAAAGCAAGCTTTCTGAAATAATTAGGGAGTTTGAAACTACAAATCGACTATTGTTAACTGGTACACCATTGCAAAATAATTTGCATGAATTGTGGGCACTGTTGAACTTTTTACTGCCAGATGTATTCAATTCATCAGATGTAAGTTGTTACTTGATTAAAAATATTTTATTTAAACAATATATTTCACTTTTTATTAACAGGATTTTGATCAATGGTTCAACACAAACAATTGCTTTGGCGATAATGCCTTAATTGAGCGACTTCATGCTGTAAGTTTATTTTTAATACAACTATTTTATGCTAGACAATATATAAATTGTTTAATACGTTGACTGCGTACTGACGCCAATTGGTGTCATAAGTATCATTCAGCAACGCGTTTGACGCCAAATGGCGTCTAATATAGATTTAAAATAAATGGTTTAAAATTCCCTACGCGTGGCTGAATATTATTTTATAATTATTTAGCGCGGATTAAACGCAAGTTTTTAAAGATGTATACATACGTCGTTATGAGCAGTTTCTTTATTTTTTTTAAAATTTATTTTGTTTTTACTTTTATCATACGCACTGGGTGAAAACAGCAAAAAGACATACGCAGTCTACGTGTTAAATGTGTTTTAATGTTTGTGTAGGTATTAAGACCATTTCTTTTAAGAAGATTAAAATCTGAAGTGGAAAAACGTCTAAAACCCAAAAAAGAAGTCAAAGTTTATGTTGGTCTTAGTAAATTACAAAGAGAATGGTAAATGTATAAAATATATATGGATATAATACTATATCTGTGTTGAACAACTTGTGTTAATGGTTTGTCTATTAAAGGTATACCAAAGTTTTAATGAAAGATATAGATGTAGTCAATGGTGCTGGTAAAGTAGAGAAAATGAGACTTCAAAATATTCTTATGCAGCTGCGAAAGTGCAGTAATCATCCATATCTTTTTGATGGTGCAGAACCAGGTCCTCCTTATACTACCGATGAACATATTGTATACATCATCTTATAACTAATCAAATAAAAAAATACTATTGATGACTTAACAATATGATGTTTTAGGTTTTTAACTGTGGAAAAATGGTTGTATTTGATAAGCTATTAAAGGCTTTAAAAGAACAGGATTCTCGTGTACTAGTGTTTAGTCAAATGACACGTATGATGGATATTTTGGAGGATTACATGCACTGGAAAGGATATAATGTATGTATTAATTATAATTTACTCCATTAATTTGATAATTTGATTATTAATCTTCATTTTAATATTATTGGATGCATCATAAAATGTTTAACATTTAGTATTTAAATGAAATTTGTTCATATTTCTAAAAATTGTTTATAGTATTGTCGTTTGGATGGTCAAACCCCTCATGAAGATCGCCAACGTCAAATTAATGAGTACAACGAACCGAATAGCAAAAAGTTTGTTTTTATACTTTCTACGCGAGCCGGTGGTTTAGGTATTAATTTAGCTACTGCAGATGTTGTTATTATATATGACTCTGATTGGAATCCTCAAATGGATTTACAAGCGATGGTTGGTATATTTATTCTCTTAAAACTAAACAAACAATTAATTATATTTTTTAATAGGACCGAGCTCATAGAATTGGACAAAAAAAACAAGTTAGAGTATTTCGTCTTATTACTGAAAATACTGTTGAAGAAAAAATTGTTGAAAGAGCTGAAGTCAAACTTAGGTTAGATAAATTAGTTATTCAACAAGGCCGACTGATGGATAATCAGAAAAATACTCTGAATAAAGATGAAATGTTGAACATGATCAGACATGGTGCAAATCATGTTTTCCAATCTAAAGATTCTGAAATTACTGATGAAGATATTGATACTATTTTACGGAAAGGCGAAGAGAAGGTATAGATTTTACCATTTAAATTTAACAATTATTTTAATATTATATGTTATGAACATATATTTTTGAAATTACGATGCATTTTTTAGAATTTTAAAGTTATTATAGGGATTTGGTTTAAATATAACTTATTAGTATTATTATTATCGTATGGTTATTATATGCGAGTGTTACAAACTAGATACAGGTATATATATATAAATAATTTACAAAAATAAAAACAACAATATTGGCCTTAAAATTAATGCTATTGGTAATTTTTCAATGTTGTCATCAGTTAAGGAGTGTTGGCTGTTAAGTGTCCTTATTCATTTGATCGCGTTTTCGGTTGCTTTTCGGTAACTTATTAGTAACTGTAGTATAAAGCAGTGTTTCTCAGCCTTTTTACTGTGACGACCCCTTTTTTGAATTTCAATTTTTTAACGACCACCTACATATATTTTTTTAAATACTATTAGTAATCAATACGAAAATTATCGTTCATTGTATATAACATAAAATATAATACTGTATATAAATATACAACATTTATTATCATAATTATTTTTAATAAACAAAATGTATACCAAATATTTACAGATACATATAATATATACAATTTTAATTCATACGCGACCCTAAATAATAAGTTGGCGACCCCCAGGTTTAGAAACACTTGTATAAAGTATGAATTTATGTTTATTTAGACGGAAGAAATGAAGCAAAAGTTAGAGTCTTTAGGAGAGTCATCTTTGAGAAATTTTACATTAGATGCTCAAACAGAATCATCCTTGTACACGTTTGAAGGAGAAGACTATAGGTATATTATAATGATAATTTCATGACACAAGTGTTCCATACATCTATGATTTAATTTGACTCATTATATGTAGAGAAAAACAGAAGTTAACTGGTATTGGAAATTGGATAGAACCACCTAAACGTGAACGCAAAGCTAATTACGCTGTAGATGCCTACTTTCGCGAAGCACTCAGAACATCTGAACCCAAACAACCTAAGGTAATAATTAATAAATAATAACAATATCATATATTTATACATGAGTTATATAAGCTGATTTCATTTATGTATATAACTATATTAACTATAAAATGTGTATTTAAAAATGTTTGCAGGCACCTCGACCACCTAAACAACCATTGGTTCAAGATTTCCAGTTTTTCCCTACTCGTTTATTTGATTTACTTGATCAAGAAATTTATTATTATAGACAAACTGTTGGATACAAAGTAAGTTAAGATTTATAATTATATTAAAGAGAAATGGGACTAACCTAATATCTCAAACATTGAATAAATATATTAACATATAATAATCATTGTGTGTCTATTTAATTTTAGTTAGTAATGGTATATGTATAACATATAAGACTAGGTTAAATATGAACTAAAACCAAAAACAATATTTAGATTGATTTTTCAATCTTAAATGCTATAGTTAAATTAATTAAAAAATGTTTGATTTAAACAGGTACCAAAAAATTCAGAATTAGGTGCTGATGCAACTAAAATACAGAAAGAAGAACAAAAAAAAATTGATGAATCTCAACCACTTACTGAAGAAGAACAAGCAGAAAAAGAAATTTTATTAACAAAAGTAAATAATATTCTGTTTTTAATGTTTATATAATTTTGACTAACTTTCTTGTTTTAGGGTTTTACAAATTGGAATAAACGTGATTTTAATCAATTTATTAAAGCTAATGAAAAATATGGCAGAGATGATATTGATAACATATCAAAAGAAGTAGAAGGTATTTATGAGTTAATTGTTCAAATTCTATTGATGCTGATTCTTTAGCAATCCTGTAACTAAAAAAAAAATATGTACATATTTTTAATTTTAGGTAAAACCGCGGAAGAAGTAAGAGAATACAGTGCTGTATTTTGGGAAAGATGTAATGAGTTCCAAGATATTGATAGAATTATGGGACAAATCGAAAGGGGAGAATCCAAAATACAACGCCGAGCTAGCATTAAAAGAGCTTTGGATGCTAAAGTAATGTATTTTTATATATTCATTCAAAAGATTTGTATAATATATTTTTTGATGTGTAATGTTCAAATAGATGACAAGGTATAGGGCCCCATTTCATCAATTGCGCATTTCATATGGCGCAAACAAGGGCAAGAATTATACTGAAGAAGAAGATAGATTTTTAGTTTGCATGCTCCACAAACTTGGATTTGATAAAGAAAATGTGTATGAAGAATTAAGGGCGGCTATAAGGTAAGGTTAGGGATATAGAAAATAAGAGAAGTTACAATACTCCTTTTCAAAAGAGTATAATATACTCTTATATATTATTATATCGCTTTCACCCATGTCGAATGATTTGATTGGTGCGTCGAGAACCACGTGATCATGCTCACAATGGGAAATTGGTGGGGAATGCGCGCACCTAAATTGGTTGCCGACCAGTTTGGTACCACTAATGTTGTCAATATTGTTAAATAATAAATATTATCAGTAGCATGTCAGAAAATATATAAATTCAAAAACATTATTTAATGTTCTTGATGATTCTTTACTTTAATATTGAGATTATTTGTTCCCAGTTTCTTAAAAAACTTTCAACATAGAATTTCAGTTAAATTATTAATAAATATTCAATATCATGACAAAACCTTAACTATCATATGTCTATAATCATTCATATTTATGTTATATTTGTATGTTTTAATAAGCTATTTTTAAGAAATATTGTTAGTAAAGAAAATTTAGCATTGAAGAAGAATTATATATATTTTGGGTTATTAATATTTGATATCTGTTTTAGGTGTGCTCCTCAATTTAGATTTGATTGGTTTATTAAAAGCCGTACTGCAAATGAATTGCAAAGGCGGTGTAACACTTTAATTACTCTAATAGAGAGAGAAAATCAAGAATTAGAAGAAAAAGAAAGGGAACAGAAAAAACTGCTTAAAAAGAATTTGAAGCCAGCGCCATCACCTGCCCCGGTTAAAAAAAAAGCTGACAAGGTTGATAAAGCTGATACTGGAGATCCCAAATCACCAGTTCCAAAAAAAAAGAAGAAGTAAATATATTTAGAAGACCTGCATGTTTTTTTAGGTTAGACACGACGATTGTATTTTTCTTTTATAAACATTTTGTATGCATTTTTCATAATGTTTTAAAATTTAAAGAGAGTTCAACTATATTATTTTGTGTATATAAGGAAACATTTGACATTTCTTTTTGTTGTAATATAATTTGTATTCTTATTCCATATTTATTTTCATCACTTTTATATAAATATTATTTTAAAATTATAAATGTATACTTTTATAACATTGTGCTGGTTTTCACTTAAACAAGTATTTCTTATTAAAATAATTTCACTTTATTTTAATTATGGTAGCTGTAATATAATATTATACTAAATTACGGCATAATAAACACTAATCATTATTATAAATTTAATATTTCACAAATATATAAGCATATTTTATTTATATTTTTTTGAAATTAACCAAATTCTTTTTTAGGTGGGTTGTGGGTAAATGTTTCAATCCCCCCAAAAATATGACCAAATTACGCCACTGGTTTACAGTATGTTTTATTTGAAAATAAAAATGTAAAATATATTCAACAGGTTTATATGAAATCATTTTTATTAGTTCTTCCAAATTAACATTTATTGTACTTAAAAAAGTGGAAATAATGTATAATTGTATTTTCTATGCATTTTTTTTGTGTATTTATCAGTCGTATTCAGAAAAAACAACTAATATGGTTAAAGCTTTGAATAAATATTTTTATTATACCTAAAATTGGCTCGTTGGTAGGAATAATTTAATTTGAAATATATCACGTACAACTATTGAGAAATATATCTAAATACTGGATGGAATAAAAATAAATATTATACATTTGAATGTTTTGATATCTGTTTATTTTAAACGTATATTACATTAATTTAACATATCATTACGGGTGGCATAATCAATGTATTTTTGAATTGATTATTTAACATGAATTATTAATATTGAATAGGATGAAGAATGAATGCTGAATTTTTATTAAACAGTTTAGATCAATTGAACAGTACCCTTTTTCACAAATTCAGCAATTGAACTATAAGGCATCAAATGCTGAGAACCATCTTCTAATACAATTTCTTCTTCCTGGCCTTCCAGTGTATTTTTTATAATAACACTATCTATGTGCTTGTTACATTTTAAAAAAACAAAACTATTTAAATTGGGCTCGATAATTTTTTTATTTCTATCCAATTTGTTGTATAGATGAGGCATATGCCGGAGTATGGTGTCAAAATGATTGTCGGCATTCAGAGCAAATTCTTTAGCAAATTTAAGCTCCGCAGGTGATAAATACGCATCCTCTTCAGAACGAGTGGCTTCTTCTTCAAGCACCCTCACACAAAAACTTTCTATTTTCTTCAACCTAGTTCGCAAGTAGCTAGTTATAACAAATTTAATACGTTCTAGTTCAAGTTTGTGCAAGTCCACTTTTGGATCAGTTTTAGATAATTTGGCAAGATTTCCTTCCATTCCCTTGATTTGTTCAAGCAAACAATCAACATAGTCTGTCTGATGTGGCAGTATTTCTGGACTAAATTTTTCATTTAGCCAAGCCCGTTCAACAATTTGTAATACCTTCTGGGCAGTCATTTCTTCTTGGTTATCATCATCTTCTTCGTCTATCAAATCACGGATATCAATGTCCATAATAGTTCTAAAATAAAAATGGATATAGATCACTGGGTGAAAAACACTTAATGTATATAAACAAGTAATAACTAATAGTAATATGCTGTTTAATATTTTGTGTATTTATTATAGTAGATTGAAACAAAGACAACATTTTTTTTTTTATATAATTATTAAAGTACATTGACAATATAAATAGTATAAACATAAAGTGTATATTATAATTATTAATGATTATGAAGCTTTGATACTATCGATAAGTGGACCTTTGAGTTTTTTCATTTTGTGTACACCGTCCGGATCTAATTTAAATATACTATCAATGACAGAAATTTCGGTTGATGTAGTATCTGTACCACAAACAGCACACCAATCATTCACAACCATACCAGCTCCCACGACGTCTGAACCACGGTTTACTGTTCCAGCTACAAGGGGAACTTGAATCAGACCAGACAATTCGTCAAGATCTTCTACCGTGGTCTTAGGATGTACTAATCCTCCTTGATTAGAAATAGCGCAGTATGAACCAACTAAGCAGTTGGACGCCACTGTTTGTCTGTATACTTCAACATTTAAAGTATCTGAAAGTATCTCTTCTGTATCCTTGTCCAAATCAGGATGAACTAGTGCTACATAATCATTGCACACCATTACATTTCCAAGAGCAGATAAACGTTCTTCCACACGCTGTACCTTGACATTGTCGGGTAACGAATTGCGTATGTGTTGCAATTCAGTGTCTGTAGTAGAATTGGGTAACAGTAACCCATTTTTGTTGCCAACCGTCATACGGCCAACAATGCGACAACCAGCAACAGATGCATGGATAACAGGTATGATATCAGATAATTCTGATTCAAATACACTGTAAAATGTTTCCGAAGCACCAATTCCAACCAAACAATAGGAATTTGTCAGCTTGCTGAATACCCCTATTTCGTTGTTGTTTTCAAACTGTGCTCGGACTGCCATTATTGTATTATAATAAATTCCCAACTAATCCTGTATACAAAAATTGGAATGTATCACAAATAGTAACAAACATCATAATATTTTTTAACATGTAAATATCAATATAAATAATAATATTATGAAACATTTTCTTTTTAACATGTTAAGTGTCATGCGGTTGCTGGCGGTCATACGATTATGCATCATCAGTACGCTAAGCATATTTTAAAGTGTCATTCCAAATTTTTATTTTATACTATTTATTTGAAAAAATTTAAAAGATATAAAAAAATTTTTTAAAATATATTTATTACATCAAAAAATTTGTAATGATTTCGCTACGCCACGATGCTTTTTTGGTGCATTATTGTAGCGCCATGGAAAATTAATAATATAAAACCATATTCATTTACAGCCGCCAGCGGTAATGTGATCAGATCAATTGTGGCTGCCGGCGGTCTCAAAAGTATAAAATTTGAGATTTACAAAATAATGACCGCCAGCGGCCGCATGGCACTTAACGTGTAAATCCTATGACATGGCTAGCAGAATTTTTTCATGTGAATTTGACAAGATCTTGATAAAATTGCATTAACATATAATTGATAAACATTCAGACTAATTCACATGACAAACATTATTCTGTATAGGTATTACTTAAAAATCTATAATTCAAATTTTATGATACCTAATCAACTTTAGTTACAATTTACACTTAAAAAACTACTTTAATTTAACATAAAATCACAAAATATGTACCTAACATTATATGGCATTTTACTAAAAATTAACAAATCCAATTATCACATAATTTTTATATTACATAAAATAATACATAGCAATTATACATAATATTGATTGTTGTAATAATCTTGAAAATATAAATATACCACAATAAATTAAATAAGTCAACAACTCTACTAAGAACAAAAAGTCTACTAAATTATGATTAACTTACTATACATTTTAGTCTTAGAACAATTTTTCTAAGGTCTTGTTGATACTCGACTCCATATAATTTTATTTTAAATACTTAAAACTTAAGATGTTCAACATTTATCATTAAGAAATTAGGATACAAAAGTTAGTCTTAGAATATTCAATACAATATTAAATTAATATTTAAATCTGAAAGTTAATAAATTAAAGGGGAAATTGTATAAAAAAAAAAAAAACTAAAAACACCGATTATTAACTAAAGGCCGTTCATACAATTGACAGATAAACTTAACTGACACATAACTGGCCATATTCTACCGGTAATAAAATCTGTTATCGGTCGGTTAGCGTTAACCAACACTTTACTGGACATTGTAAGAACAGCCCTCAGAGGGTCAATACAAATTATTTTAATTCGACTTTTCAGTAGTATTAACATTAACTTACTAACTCGCCAAAATTATGGAACAACATGCTGTCAATAATTTGCGTTATCTCCAGTTTTTTTTTATTATTAACTAGTTTTAAAACCATATTGGTTAAGCATAACTGCTTGTCACATGCATTTGCGTTTACATGAATTCATCACAACTTACTCTAGTGCAAACAGCACAGACACACACGTATTTCAAGATATCAAAAAAGTAAATATACAATATATTATATACTTAAATATACTTACGTTTTTACTTTTTTCAAAAACGAATGGATTTGTTGCCTGTTAGCCTGTCTGTAACTCGGCGTTTGAACTCGCTGGTCGCTACTCTGTTTAACTTGTTACTTGTTAGTTGTTGTTTTGTAGAGTTCCTACTTACTTTTAACCTAAAAACCACGGTTATGGATAAATTGTATGATACTAATTGATACTAACCACGATGTAGAGAAGATATCTCCTGATACCAACGCACATACCATGGTTTAAGCCACGATTTAAGATAGTACTATCTTAAATCGTGGTTTAAGCATAGAACAAAATATTCTGTAATTAAACCATGGCACCGGACCGGTACTTATTTATTATTTACGGTTCTATGTTCTGATTTGTATACAAAACGATATGGTATCGTTAGGAATGATAAGATAAGACTCAAAGAGATGAGCTAAAAACATTTTTTGAAATAGGTATCGTTTATTTGTGACGTGTCTACTATTCGATTAAAAAAAACTTCTTAAATACATTTTACTCATTGACATTTTCCTTACCAACTAATAGTTACCGACACATTTTCTTACCATGTAGTTACTAGTTTTAGGTAGTTTGTTTTAATTTTTATTGTTCTTGTATTAATGTGATACAAAACTGACATTTATGACTCAGTTGCCCAAATCTGTCACTGTTGCTGAAAAACGAATGGAAGATGGTTTACACTCGTTCAGGGCCATCGCATTCTTGGTCTTGTGGTATTTCTTCAGCGGATGTACATTATTTTTGAACAAGTACATCCTTTCCTATCTAAATGGAGATCCTACAGTACTGGGTAAATATAATTGTCATGCACGACATTGAGTGTGATGAATGTTCAATTTTTGATTTTTACGTGATTCAGGAGCATCTCAAATGATCATGACAACTATATGTGGCTTTGTTCAACTGTATTTACCATGTGGAATGTACAAACAACCAATACATCGATCCAAAAGACCGCCAAACTTTTACATCCATATGTGTTTAGTTGGTTGTACACGGTAATTCTATTTGTACCTATGTAAATATATTTCCATGAATCATAACGGTTGATTTTTTTCTTACAGATTTATTACTGTACTTTTAGGACTTATTTCATTAAATTATGTAGCAGTAAGTTTTACAGAAACAATTAAAAGTTCAGCTCCAATATTTACTGTATTTATTTCAAAATTGTTATTAGGTAAGGTGAAAATGGTATTAATATACATAGAATAATGTTTAAAAAAGTGCAAAACAGTATCATTTGTCTTTGTCTTACATGTATCATAGATATATAGTATTTATTTATACATATTTAATGTAACATATTTATAGTATTTATTTATAAATATTTTATGTAACAAGCACTTTATCTGGTACTTAGAAATAAGAAGTCACCAATGAAATAATTAAAAATTGTGCAATGAATAGAAAAAAATATATAATCCTCATTAGTAGTAATTATACAAAAAATACTCTTAAATATCTGAACATTTCTTTTAGCTACAAATATGATTGATTATATTGAGAAGTTATTTTAATTTTAGGAGAACAAACTAGTATTTTGGTAAGCCTATCTTTAGTTCCTATAATGGTTGGCCTGGCATTATGTTCTTCAAATGAAATTTCATTTAACCTACCAGGGTTTATAGCTGCTCTTGCAACCAACTTTACTGAGTGGTAATGATATTTTTAATGTTTTTTTTTATAATTCAAATATTTTTAATAATATATAATTACATTTTTCTTTAGCTTACAAAATGTTTACTCAAAAATGTTGATTAGTGGTGATAAATTCAAATATACGTAAGTATAAAATAATTTAAAATTCAAATACATTTTAATTAAATGTTTTTATATTTAAGACCTGCTGAATTACAATATTATACAAGTTTAGCTTCAATTATTATTCAAATTCCTGTGTCATTAGTATTAGTTGACATCAAATATGCAGTTTCTAATACTAGTTTATATCTTTTACTGATGTTTATATTAAATGGAGTGTTTTTCCATTTTCAAAGTATTACAGCATATGTTCTTATGGATTATATAAGTCCAGTTACTTATAGGTAATAATTAATTTAATTTTCAGTCTTATATTTTAGATTCAAAATTTAAATCTCATATTTAATACAATTTAGTGTGGCCAATACTGTGAAACGTGCATTTCTCATATGGATGTCAATTATTTTATTTGGAAATTCTATTACCCTTTTGAGTGGGCTTGGTACTGTCATAGTTATTGCAGGAGTTGTAATATATAATAAAGTAAAACAGTATGATATTAATCGCCAGTCAAACATTGTGAGTAATTAACAATAGTTATTACTTATTACTTATTAGTTATTATGAATTGACAATTAGATTATTACCATAATTTTTTTTTCCTTTTATTATTAAGATGACGTGATACCCGCGTCCTGCATGCGTTGTCTCCGTATTACAAATGTACAACATAGGAAAAAGCTGTTTTGCGCGGGATAAAACCACTCCCTCAGTATTTATAGTAGAATTACCAAAATTCCACAACGCATAGGGAACCACTTTATCTGTGTCGTAGCGTTTTTATTATTTGAATAACATAAATAAAATTAAAGTTGTCAGTTTGAGAACATTAGGAATTTTTTTTTTTTTTTCATTTAATTATTAAAATTTTTTGGCAAATACTATAAAACAAAATAAAATTGCTACAACACAGATAAAGTTGCTATTTATCTTCTATTAAATTTAAATGAATTAAAATAAATGTATCGAATAAACTTTGTAGATTTGTATGTGATTGGTTAATTTGGATAATTATATTTGAATTTCTTTTAATACCATTTTCTTTTTCAGGAATTTGATAAAAAACTATTAACCTCTCCATTCAAAATTCGTACAATTTAGTATAAACAATATTATTATACGATAAAATGTCTATATTATATATTTTATAATGTTATTAAGATAAATATAGCAAAATTTTCTATAATATCAAACATATTTATTCATTTGTTTTACTCAAACCAATAAATTGTTTTATCTAAAGGTATGGCCTAATCATGTCAAACACAGGAAACAGCCAACAAAAAATATGTTGAATATGCCAACTGCCAAGGAAATCATAACTTAAAAAACATATTTAAAAATAGGTATATAATTATTATTTGTGGTATATTAATATTTTAAAATGACTTAATAAACATTAAACAAACCCATTTAAAATTTAAAATGTATTTTTTTTAACATTTATAAAGATATGGTAATTAGTGAATAACAGTTGTGAATTAATTTATGTATTACCTATAATATATTCCTATGTGCCCCCTCCCCCCTTTAAAATTTCTAGATATATGCCACTGGTGAATAAATATTTTAGATTCTGAGCTGAGTTTATTCATCTTGCAATGATGACACAACTTGTGTGTTATTTAATATTTTGTGTATATATACACAAAAAGTAATCAAAAGTTGCTTTGATTTTTAAATTTGAGGATGGTTTATAATAAAAAAATTCGACCTAGTTGGTTCTTTTAAGAAGTAACAATTTAAAATTCCATGTAAATTTCATAACAGGTAATCGGGAAAAACAAAAAATAAATAAAAATAACTGGAATTACTACGCAATACCAGTTTTTAACTAAATACATTTTTTTTGGTCTATCCATTGATATAAAATATATTCCAAATGATTCTATAATCAGTGGTCTAAATGAAAATTGAATAACCATTGCCAAACGTCCTTTTTTTCATTTTATGTATAAGTCACAAGATATATATATTTTTTTAATATGGATAAAAAAATTTTTCTCTAACTAAAAGTCCGAAATTTTAATACAAGCTAGGTTCCCTCATAACCAGTGTTGGGATTATCTAGATAAATTTTTAAATTATCTTTATCTTATCTAGATAAATATAAATAAACTGTTGACAACTATCTTAAGAAATTATCTTAGATAAACAATTTACGTATCAAGATATTTAGATAAATTATTCGAGGACATACTTTTTGGGTTTTAATTACAATTGAATTTTTAAAATTTTTATTCGTTATTATTTAATATTAATATATTGCTAATGGTATAAAAATATTACTATCGGCTAATTTAA
>NC_042495.1:8415579-8416254 GCF_005508785.2 Acyrthosiphon pisum | reverse complement strand
AATGTAATTTATTATTCTACGCTTATATACAACAATTAATATTAATTTTAATACCTATTTTATATTTATTATTCATCCAGATCTCTCTGCTCTATTAAAAGGACACTTAATTCTGTGGCTGTGTTGGTTATGAAAATAGAACAGTTAAACATCTATTGCGAAAATATTTATTAATTATTTTCATATTATACAATTTATCTTAATTTTATCTAGATAAAATGGTTGTTTAATCATCTTTATATAGATAAGAATTAAATTTATTTATCTTTATCTTTATCTAGATAAAAATTTAGTTATCTATTCCCAACACTGCTCATAACGTTTTACGTTTTCATATACCAACTGAAAATATCGAAAATACAAATTCACAATGTTTTTTTTATAAAGTTTAAAGTTAGAACTTTCACAAAATTCGTTAAAACCGCGAAAATTTAACATTCCATTTAGGCTCTTTGCAGTCAATACTCATTTCTTCTATACTCTTCCCTGCCATACGCACAAGCGCACCCACAGGATAAAATTTCACCCGGGTCAAGCTATAAGAATTACTTATTATCTAATAATAATAGTTATAGTGACATTGATAGTAAAGAACATGCAGTTAAAAATTTTCAGGGGTCAATGGCCTTTTTGGCTCCCCAGTACGGGCGCCCTTGCATACGCTTATTCTAGATC
>NC_042495.1:8377702-8415479 GCF_005508785.2 Acyrthosiphon pisum | reverse complement strand
TCCATTCCACTCTGGTCTCAAGTCTGTTAAATCCCTTTTAACTGCATCTAACCACTGTTCCTTCAGGTGACTACGTGGTCAGCTATTCCTAATTTTGTTATTCACAAGACATACTGTCTTCATAGTTCATTATACTATTATGAGTTCTCCAAACGTGGTCTACCCACTCCAGTCTTGTGTTTCTTGTCAAATATTCAAATTAATATATATTTCTTTTTTTATTCAATCGTTACAGCTGTTTCTTTGTTCGTCACTCCCAAACATGAGTATCAGTTGTATAATACAGGTCAATAAATTATTCTTAAAACTTTTCTCTCAAAAATATATTTTAATCTTTATTCTCTGTTGTAACCCAGGTAGCAGTGGCGTAATTTTAGTTTTCAATACAGATTACAGGGGGGCAAAGGTTTTGACCGGCCCGAATGGGTAAAAAAAAAAACCACTCCCTTCGCTCGTAACCACGCATATTATCTACTTACATTTTTTTATGGTACCCTTTTTATTAACTTGGTAACATCATTTTTAAATATAAGGTAGCAGTTATTTTAGAAAAACAATTGTACACTTATATCAGTTAAAACTTAAAAGTCTACTAACTATTTTATGACAATATTTATATTGATAAACAAAAATATTAGTAGTTTATTAGGAATCCTTAAAAATACTAAGACCCAGACTTAGTACTTTTAAAACAGAAAATTTTGTATTTTCGGACTTTTTGTCCGACAGTAAAAATGTATTCGGACTTGTCCGGCAATCAAAAAATGAATCCGGACTTTTTGTACAACTTTTTTCATACTTATTAATATATCTTCTTTTTTTATTTTTGCAAATATATCAACTGCATTATCTATAAATCAATTTTATCGGATTCATCACTTATAGCCCATACTCTTATATAGGTTACGATATATTTACAAATTAATATTATATTTATCTGTTTACGGACATTGTAAGTTTTCAATTTTTTAGTTTTTTTTTTCTATTAATATCAATAATATTGGGCCAAAAATTGTAAAAAATATAATACAAGGCTCCTGATACATTGTTACAATAGCAGTTGAAAAATATTAAAAATACATAGGCACAATTATTTTTTATAAGCATTTGAAGTTGAAATGTTGACAAAATTTATCAAATTTAAAATTTGAATAATTATTTTGTAGTTAAAAATTTATAAAATGTTCAACTCTTGTATCTAAGGATTGAAAATTTAAAACAAGGTTCCATGTAAATATTTAATTCTGTTACCAAAAATTCTAAGAAATACATAAGCACAGTTTATTTTTATAGTCATTTTAAGTTCAAATTTGGACGAAATTACATATTAAAAAACCTGGAATAACTATTTTAGTTATTTTGTTGTGATTGTATAATATTATTTGTGGGTACTTGAAACTTCTAAAGTAGACTATTATATATCTATGATAGTACCACGGTTTGTTGTTGATGTATAACGCGTTACCTAATGGATATTGTGATATGATTAATTTGGAATTTATTATTGATACCTATTATAGGTCAATTTTTTTTTAATACTATAAATAAGTATACCTTTAATAGCCAATAGGTATGTCGTATGTCTAATACCTTGACTGACAAACCGTCTCCACTCAGAATCTAAAATTGATTTTCTTTGGTTTTACTTGACAATAATTTGGGCTTAAGCTGGTTTGACGTGGCAAAGTTACATCCATTTGACATTTCCTATTTTCAAGCTGAGCTTAATTTCGTTATGCATGCAGTTCCTGTTGTTTATAATGAGCTCATTACCATTTACCCCCAGTGGCGCAAATAGGTACCCCCTCAAAATATAATAGTATACCATTCTTAAAAGTATGTACCTATAAATTATAATTTTAAAAAAAATGAGCCCCCCCCCCAAACATTATGCGGCACAGTTTACCCCGAGGTATTTAAAATTCTGTCGTTGAAAATAAATTCCACCACTTCTAAGTCTGACTCGTTCACATCATTTCGTATGTTTCTAGTAATATTCATATATACATAATGTTTTCCTCGTTTACCGACAATTCCAAACAAAGTGGGCCTAGGGGCTGCAACCCTCTCACAAGTCCGTATATTAATATAAATTATAAATACTAAAATACTAAGTACCTATTGATGAGCGGAGATTGGAGAGTGGTATATTTTACCAATGTTTTAGGTGGCGGTGGTATGCGAATTTTACTCCGATTGTCATACTTTAAATAGGTGGTATCTATTTAAAATTGAATTAACTAGTTTCTCGAAATACCATTTTAGATTGTTATGCATCGCAATACTCCAACAATTGTTATGTTTAAATAGGTATTTTAAAATTAGAAAACTATACCTACCTAACGATATAAAATGTAAAAATATTGTTTTTTAACGAAAAAAAAATATTGTCAAAACCATTAATAGTTAACATTAATGTTTTTTTTTCATTATCATTTAAGAAATAACATTAATTGTCTTACGTAAAATCGACGACTTGTGTAATTGTAAATGTGTATGTATACAAATATTTAAAACGAAAATATATAAAAATAACGTTTGTGATTTACAATCAACTGGCTAATATAGTTTGAACTCGGATTTAGAAAAAATACTATTTATTCGACTACAAACAATAATAAACAATGTTTTCGTTGTTGGTACAACAAAATATGTTATAATATAAATAATAATTATGTACCTATGTTAATTTTGTACTTCCATATTTATCTACTCTGTATTGTTGACTAGTTTAACTAGTTTCTAACATTTCTGTGCAGCAGCCGATTTAAGGTAAAGTAAACTATATATAATATAGAGATCTTAAATCTTTGTTTAATATATTATTTAATTTTCCATCGATCCGGACAATCCAAGTGACCAAGTCCAGTCGTGGCTAGTGACTGCGTGAGTACGTGACGCTATCACTTATCAGTCGTTTTCAAAGTTCCACAAACATAGCAGTTTTCAGTGGTTCTCAACTACATGTTTACATGTTCGGTGTGTGGAGTCGAGAAATAATCGAAAAGAAATAATCGGGTAAATAAATAAACTCATAATTTTTTTTTTTCGATTATCATTTATTATCAATACATTTCAGTCTTATAAAATATAATTTTAATTTTAACTCGACGACAATAAAATTGCGGTACAAACGATACATTTTTATACGCATTTTCGAATTCGAAAACATCAAATTTAATCGAGTTTGTCGATAGTTACCACTTTCCCACCATAGAGGTTGGCCGGTCTGGTGGTACCGATTTTCCCCCCGTTCACATGACAAACAAGCTTGCAGTGGCCAGTGACTGCATCGTGCGTATTGTTAAAAATTTCGTATGCAATATGGCTGTGTAAAACGTCAAATCTTATAACCCATTTTGTATCAATTTTTTTTATTAAAAACACGAATTGTTTCTTGTTTTATTATTACCAACGTTTTGTGTTATCGTCTGTATAGTTTTAGTATTAGTTGTCGTATTTTTCTAAGTAGTTAATTTTTTACAACAATTTTGTATATTTTATATACATAATTCGTGCCCAACCCAATTTGGCACTGGCTGCCAACCGTATATATTCATTTTTTGATTTTTTATCCATCCTGATCGCGTTCTGCGCGCTTCGTGTATATTTGTGATGACCATTTTCCGATCGGTTCGTCCATCGACGAATCACGACTGATACGATATGTTGGCCAGGTTAATATCGTCAACTACCGGAATACCGAGGTTCGGCGCCAACGTAGCATCCCACAAACGATCACAGTGAGCATGAATAATCGAGGCCAAAACCAGAGTCACCAAAGAAAATTCGAAGGGATGTATACAAGTTAGTAATGTTTATCTTCGATGATTAATTTTCCATTGTCCTCGGCCTATAATAATAACGCCAAGTAATAATTTATTGAGCTCGAATTAAATTGTAGATATTAAAATTTATGAAGTGAAGGTAGGACCCAACTTTAATGTTATCACAATATCAATCTTTCACATTAAAGAATATCTTCATATGGATTGACTTCTAAAATCTTTCAAGTGTTGTTCTATTGTGAAAACATTGATTTATTGGTAAATGGATTTACTTACCATGTCATATTAGTAGGTATAGATTAAATTCCAGTAAAATTAATACATTTAATTTAAAATCTTCAGCAGCGGTAGAATGCCAGATCAAGTTGTTGGCATTTTTGTACATTGTTATTTAGTTGCCAAAGGTTATCTTAGAACTCCACGGATAGTGTTAATGATAGTACATACCTATCAAGCATTTAAATGTATCTCAATTGGCTCCCCCGATCTGTTGTGATGCAGTTTTAATCAATGTTTTCTAGTGAACAGTGATTCTCATTTAATAGTTTTAACCATAGAAACCATACTTTAACTTACCTTAATTTTATCTTATTAAAATTGCATAGGTAGGTAGGTATATAATTTTTTATTCATGAACAGTGAAGTGCAAATTATTGGATTTTAAAATTAAATAGGTACTTAAATGATGATAATTCATATTTTCAATAGCAGATTTTAAAATGTAGGTAATGCAAATAATTTACCAAGTTATTTTTATATAAATTTTCCAAGAGTACAACATCAATACTTAGATATTATAAGTGAAGTATTAGATGTTCATCTGTTTGTTTGTATTATGCTATATTTCAGGACTAAATATATTATAAGTAGGTAGGTAATTTGAAAATACTTTGTATTTGTTGTAGTTTAACATTGAATTTCTAATAGCTTGGATTTATTTTATGTAATGATAGATACCTAATAGTTAAATCTTAATATTTAAGTAGTTCTTATTATGTATAATATTAAACACTTCCTATACAATATAAAATTATATTATTATGATAATTAGAATGATAACTTAACTCTCTCCATATTCCATGTAAACCGTTTAACCGTTTGGGTTGACCCATTACGACAAGATACTGAATAGTTTAAAATATTCTACTACTTCACTTTGGGTTAGATGGTTATTTAAATGTGATTTAACTAGTGATATAATTTAACCTAAACAGTATTTTTCAATTTGGTTAATAACAAGAAAATTCTGAACACAGACCACACGGTTATTCGAATTTGATGACAATATAATAATACCTTCATGGACATTTCAAGGTGGTGGTGGGGTTGGGTTTAATTGGAAAGTATGTAACATTTAAAACTATTCCTATTTTAAAGTTTTTTTTTATTTTTACTACAATGAACATCGAAGTTGAAGAATATTAAATTCCTGTCTTTAAGTACCTTAATTGCATTATTAGGTTAATATTGTTATCAATGCTTAGGTAAATAATAGTTAATACATTTCAAATACCAATAAACCTATTTAATTAGGGTTAATTAGAAAGTACTGAATCTAGAATTAAATAAAAAAATGACTGTGCATAGGTACATAATTTTATTTGTACATTAGTTAATAGTTAGGTACAAATAAAAATTATTTCCAGTTTATGTTATAAGGTCATTAAGAACAATGTAATTTTTATTGTGATTCTAGTTCCACTAAGTAAATTTACATCTCATTAAAAAGAATCCTATTTTATTATTTTGGCTATTGGTACTATCAACGTAATTAATACTAAAATTAAAATAAATAAATATATACAGTACTGTTCAATATTTAAGATCATTGATGGTAACCAAGTAGTTAATTTAAGTATTGTACGTAATATGCCCATTGTATAAAATATACGACTTGATATTTAAATGAATACAATTTTTAATGCTCATTTTATTGGAAAGGGTTCAACATTTGAAAGATCTTCAAATGTTCACCTTGATTGTCAATAAGTGTATTCTATCCAACATAATCCATCTGACAAATTGAATGTTCCCAAATCAGTGAACACTGTATAGTTAGACAAAAAAATATGACTTAATTAGTACAATTATTGTAAGACATTTTCTATATAAATAGATGATAAAATTTTTTTTTTTAAATGGCATGGTATCTATTAGTGAATGCGAAAAGGAAATATAATATAACAAATATTAATACTCGTATAGATAAAGTAATATAAATAACTTATGAAACTACAAAAATAATAATGACAATAGCCGAGACAATAGCTGTAATTATGTATGGTAATTTCCAATCTAGTATTTTTTGCCCGCCCTTATGTTTCCTATTTCTCCAACAAAAGTTGGTTAATGTTGATTATACCATTCCTCTAGTATGTATTACATCTTCTTTTATGCTTGTATTATATTGTATCAATCGTGTACGAGTAGATGTCTCTATTTCATTGTTTTGTTTGGTGCATTATATATTTAAATCATAAATATGTAATACTGTGTGAATTATTGTTTTTCTGAATCATTTTTAATGTTGCTGTGTATCTATGGACTTCTGGTGTGGCTATGTTCATAAGTACAGGAAGTCACTGTGTATAGTAATAGCATGAACTGAAAACGACATGGTTGGGAGGTCCGGTCCGGTTTTCGTACAGATTTTGTGTTAAAGAAGAAATTGACAGATCGACCTCAAACCCTGGGTGAATAAATCACCCAGAGGTATATTCTTATAATTATATAACATAATTTTAATAGATTAAATATAATATATATATATTTAACTGAGAATTAGGTGTCAGGATGAAAAAAGTTACCTAGGTGGCACTGTAGCCTCACAATAATTCCCCCTTTTACAGAATGTCTATATTATCTTAGTATTGTTAATTCAAATTAAATAATTATACATTCTTAAAAATATATGTTAACATTTTTATGATAACAGTATGTTCCTAATAGAGTAATATCAAAATACATATACAAATGCAATACTGAAATACCTACATCCCACAAAAGCTAAAATAATACACATTTTTATCTTAAAATTGTAACCTTATGGGCCAATAAATATTCCTCAGTGAAACACTGAGCTGGTGACCTACAAAGCCACGCCAAGTGATGTCTGCAAGGACAAATCTATATAACTTGTAGCTTTGGTTTATATAATACTAAAAAAAAAAAAAAATTGCTATATAAGTTTAAAAAAGTGAAAAAATATTGTTTTAACAATATTAAAACTATACATTTTAAGTGTTAAAACTTGAACTTAAACATAAACTTCGGTAATGTTCTAAACTAATAACATTTTATCAATATGACAATACCTATTTAACACATGTTAAGTAAGCCACAGATGCTGCGACTGCGGTGCAGCTTGTGAAATTAAGTCATGCTAAATATATAGGGACAAGTCACTGTATGTGCTTGATATACTTGTTCTAATCTCCGCGCCATTGTAATTTGTCAATAATAAAAAACCAAAATTATAATTAGATGAAAAACCAAGTCCACGTTTACCATGCATGACGTAGTTAATGCAAGATTTCATACCCCGTTGAATATTTAAGCTTATTATGCATTTTTGAATAGACTAAACCCTTTTAAGTTCCACCCAAATAGTGCCTAGAATTAATATCTTAGTATGTTTTTACTTTATTTTTTTTTATATTATTAAGATAAGAAACAATATTTAAGTGGTAGGAGTATTTATAGTATTGACTATTAATTATTTAGATTAATAACAATATAAAATAATCACGCCATATGGTCTTTTTTTATCTGTATCCTATCATTCTTTAATACCTATTGCTGTCATATTAATTTGTAAACTGTTCATAGTTCATTAATGTTTAGTAAAGTTTCTTTCCTCCTACATATTGTGAATAATTTTCAACATTGGTCAAGCGTTTAGTGAGTAAAACAAAAAAAGTATATTATTATTTATATTTATAACATATAAATATTTTTATGCCTACAACAAATTTATTTTTTAATAGGTAATTATTGTTATTTTTGTAGTTTATTATGTAGGTACCTTAGTCTGGAATTAAGATATTATAAGTATTTGTTATCATTAAATTTATAATTAAATTTCCATATTTCATAAAAAAAAAATACCTCCCATTTTTCGTGATCATGAATGTGATTATGCATTATGTTTAATAACAGTAAATTAGTGATTAGTGAGTAGGTATATCCTAATTTTCTGCTATTCAGTTTTTTAAGTCATTCCCTCGGTTATTCCTAGTCTGGGCTTATAGAGATACCTTTGAAAATAATATAGTAGATATTTGTAGTTGTGGCAAATATGGATTTTATTTTTATCTTTTATAAAGGTTTAAGACGAAGTTTAAGATATCCTATTATTTTTCTTACAATGATTTGTTACTCATACTCAAACTAAATAATAATTTAGATAAAAACTAGGAATAACGCTTTGGTGTATAGTAGATTTAAGTTATGAGTTGAACTCTTTGAATATCAAGCCACTGTTCACTGTAACGGATGTAAGGATGTGTAAAGAGGACACTACACGGCTATTTGTTGTCTTCGTAACATACCAAATGTACGCTCAGAAAAACGCGTTTAAAAATTAGACCTTATAAGAAACTTGATGGTAAGTACATTATCTGTGTTTATATGTGAGTTTTTTACAATATTTCAATTTTTTAGTAAGTAATGCGTATATAATATACCTAGCGTAAATTAAAAATGCTCATAACTCACTTCAAAACTGAATTATCGTAAAAAAACAAGATACAAACACAGATAATGTGGATAATCTTACCATCATGTTTCATAATAGGCTGATTCACTCTAAATTTTCAACTAACTAAGTTAAACAACGTGATCGCTGAGCATAAATTTTCAATGTTATGCACTTGTAAGATGGAGATAACAAATAAATTATTAAATTCTAAATCTTAAACTTGAAATCTAAAATAAATTATAGCATTGATTAGTATTTATAATCAATGATTATACCACATTAATAAAGAACGATTCAGAACGGAGACAGTTCGTTAGCCTTTATTTCTATTTTTTTTTAAAGGTACTTACTATTATTAAATGCCACAAGTCAAACTAAATAATGCCAAATATATTTCAGATATAATCCAGAAAAAATATAGTCAAATATTTTTAATATTTCAAATGTCTATCAATAAGAGCCAACATATTTTGTAATTATATTTCGTCTTAAAAATGTTTATATAAATATTCTGTAAAAATTTCAAATATTTATTTAAAAGGACGCCATACCCGCATGTGTTGTCTCCGTCTTACAAACGAGTAACATACTGAAATGTCCATATTATTTATGGTTTTTCGTAAGTAAAAAAATTAAAATGGGCTATAGTAAATATTTAGTTATTAATTAACCATGAAAAAAAATTTTTAGAGAACGAGAAAATTGAAATTATTTTTGATCAATACTTCAACAATGAAAATATAACTGATTAGTGATTAGACTATAATAAATTTAATAAAAATTAATCTATTTTTAAATTGAAACTTTTATATCATAACTCATAATATTATTATTTATTATCACTTATCACATATCAGTATAATACGTGAACTAAGAAGAAATATCTTCTTAGTTCATGGTATAATACACAGATATATATAATAACTAGATACCAGACTTCTTATTATATATATCTGTGGTATAATATTGGTTGACTGTTGCTGTTTCTGTACATATGGTTGTATATTTTGTTGATGGTTTATGGTAAATAGTCAATACTCAAATGACAATCCAGATTAAATTATCTAGAAATTTTGCAAATAGAACGTGAAATATCGTCAAATATTAATAACGATGAAGTCATAAAACAATTTGACTCATCTATAGTACCACGTCGTTTGAAGCTTACTAATAAACATTCAAAATTCATAGTTTACGTATATAAGAAGAATTTTTTAAAATATATATTATATATGATTACGTATATTAAAACATTGATTATTTTATAATGTTGGTGGTGTGGGGGACCAATCCCTAAGTAATTTTTGCAACCCCTGATGTTTTGCCCAAATTACGCCACTGAACATACCAAATGTACGCGCAGAAATTCAAGTTTTATGTCGTTAGCTCAGAAATTAGAGTGATTCGACCTGTTATGAAACTCGATGGTAAGAACATTATCTGTGTTTTGTTGGAAGTTTTTTTTACGATAATTTAGTTTTTAAGTGAGTTTTAGCGTGTATAATATATTTAAATTAAAAATGCTCATAAAACTTGAATTTTTGAGCGTTAATTGGTATGTTACGCGTTTGTAAGACGGTGACAACACGTGAGGGTGTTGCGTCCTCTTAATATTCATCCTGTTTGAATTACAACAAACACATAAAATCGATTTTGATGAAACTGGTGTTCTGTAAATACTACTTTTTTCAATTTTTCCCGATTATTTTGAACAGTACTTGGAAGGGGCATATTCATTATAAACAGATAATACTATGGGTAATTATGATTGATATTGCATTATTACAGTTATATATATTATAATAATAGCTAAAGTGTATCCTAAATACACATTATTCTATTTTTGGCCAAGTATCAACTATATAAATCCAACTTGCAACAAAATGCAACTCAATAGAAACCTTCTTCAATGTTGAAAATAAAGCATTATTAGTTAATTATATAGTTATTACCAAAGGTGATGTCAGACATAATAAATCTCATTCGTAGCTCTATACATTCGTCGGTCATGCTCAGTGTTCTGATTTTAAAATTTAACCTTCATAGCTTTCAAATGAAATATTTTTAATGTAAAAAAATTTACCTAAAATATTTGTCACCTATCATCAAATTTGAAAATTTTAACGATTCATTTTAAGCTTTACCTACATTATAAATATTATAACTACAATCTAAAAATACTTATTATTTCTCTCTAATTAGGTACATAATGTATATTTTTCTATTTCTGATTAGGTACAACATTTTATTTTGATATATTGTTTTGTCTGGAGTACCAACAATTTATTTATTTATTAATATTTGTTTTCAGTCTGTTTGTTCTGGAAAAACCTAACCTGAAAATAGAAATTAATATTTTACGTATATTAAAGTTTTTTGTCGTGTTGTTTGTAGTCATTCAAAATTCAAAAATAAAAATTGTTTAATATGTACAATAATACGTATACAACCTATATACGTATTAATCTAACATAGCACATAATAAGGTAATAAAGTTATAACAATAGCAAGAACACTCCTAACAAAATCGGGTAATTTACAAGAATCGAATGTTTCTAAAAACCAACGTTTCATTTTTATTACATAAATGTGGTTACACTGCTATAATAGTATAATATTATTAAACAAATCAATTAAAAACATGTCACACAATCATATAGATTAATAGATAAAATAAGTTACTCATACCCCTAGTACGTGTTTTTTTTAATTTTACATACCTACCTACTGTTAAGATAATTTGAATAAAATATTTTAATTTGAATAGTAAATAATGATCTTTATATAATAATAATTAAAAGTTGTATAACATAATGGTTTAAGAAGCCCTGTTCCTGTTGTCGTAATATTAAAAGGGGAGGGGGAGAACAGCTGTTGCTTCATGTGCATAGGTAGTATCTATCTAGAGGTAGTAGTGGTATGCCAGCCTGGCTGCCACGTTTGTTTAGTTATTTTAAACGTGAAATATTTCTAACTTGTCTTATATTATACCATTTTTATTAATTTTAGTAAATTAATTTAATTATTTGTACATCCAATCTCGATTTTCTATGGTATATCATAACATATGTACATGTTTTTTTTAGTTTTTATTAATATATTATATCATGAATGGTACGATAGTATTTATTTTAAGAAATACCTATGTTATTTATTTATTTAGAATGCTGTAAAATAATGAATTTATTTAATTGGATAAAATATTAATGTGGTGTATTTTATTATTATAAAATATCAAAATATTAATTATCAATACTTATTAAATTGTATTACGATGTATGATAATTATAGATTTAATTTAAATTCTTAACTTCTGATAACACGACAAATCTTTGTCAAAACACATTTATGTACCTAATATATTTTTCAAATATCTTTTTAGTTTTTTCTATAAACAAATTTTAAATATAAAATACAAATTTCTATATTATCAATAAATCTTTAATTTTATATATATATTTTTTTCAGACCCTAATCAGTTTCCCCAGGCTGTCCAAGTCCAAAATCCGGGTTATATAATTAGTGGACCACGTAATCCAAGACATTATGTAAATCCAGGTGCACATAACGTTAGTGATATGAAAAATAATCATATGACTAATATGGCCCACAGTAAGTAACATGTATATTATGTTTAAACAATCAAAAATAGTATTATTAAATTTAAATTTAATAATTATTTTAGGTCAAATCCAAATGGTGCCTACACATATTTCACAAAGACAGCAAGCTGTAAGTATATTTATACAATTAAATATATAGTAACAATTTTATTAAATAATAATTATAGGTATTGCATTATTGTATTAGTAAATTAATAGTTTTTACTTTATAAATTAACATTTATAATTGTAATCATGATACAATGTCTACAAAATGGGATATAGGTAGTTAAACAATATTAAATTGCAGAAAGTAATTAAATATCATAAAAAAGTTACACATGTATAATGTGTATACCTACTTATTTATATATTTATATAATAAAATATATGTTACTTATGAGGAAATCACACCTAACCTAACTAACCTAACCTTAGTCTTACAATGTAAAATAAAAGAAAATTTGTCTTCAGCAGAACAGACTATGTGTTGTTTGCTTTAATATTATAATAAACTTATTATCAAACTGAATGGTATAAATACTTTATCTGTGTGTGTGTGTTTATGTTTAAAATATAAATCCGTTTTTAGTTTCTAAGCGGAGTAATTTTATTAGTTTTGTGATGATGCTTTTTTTTTTGCTTTTTTAAGACTAAATAAATGCTTCTATCATCAACTTCTAGCCAAGATTCAGGTAGCAAATTGTAATAGTTCTTTCTGGTGCAAGGAGGGAAAAAATCAGACATTTCTCAGTAATTTTAATAGTAAAATATGTATTCAAAATTGAATTTCTATTGCCTTTATTACTAATATCATTAATATATGATTTATCTTTAGTAGAAATATAATTATGGAATACAATGTTTAGTGATGCCGGCAGACATTTTTGCAATCTTAAAATAATAAATCGCTTGATAAATTATATAATAATTGTAATAATATGTTATTTCACATAATGTTACTAGTTGTTATTAACTTATAAGTCAATTCCAATGGATCTTAAAATGTTGTTTATAGGTTTTGTAGTGTAAATACCTTTCAATTAATCTAAGATTTTTTGAAAGTTATTTTGTATATTTAATAATAATGTAGTCAATGTAGACACTAAGTATTACTAAGATATTTAAGTTGGAAAACAAATATTTTGTATTGCTCAAGAAGGTGGCAGACAAAAAAAAACCATGATTGTAAAATTAATACATTCAATTCTATGCTCAACATCTAAAACTGGTTCAACTGAATAAAAATGAACTGTTGTACGTTTTAAGATACAGAAACATGGAAACTTCTTTTAATAATAAATGAAAAGAGATTTTGATGTATAAATTTTAATTATTTAAATTTCTAAGTGCATGAAATAATACAAGTTTTTAATTAAAAAATATATATATTTAAGTTTTATTGACAGTAAGTAACTAACGAAAGAGTATTTTTTATCTATTGTTCAATTAACATGACTGGGAATATTATGTGTTTGAATATGGAATATCCCTGTTTAACATTGGTGTTATGCTAAATAGCTTTTTTTTTTGTGGTATTTTATGGTGTTAGAATATTCACTGACCTAACAGTTTACTCCCTTTAGATATCCGCCATTCAAACAATAATTAAGCCCTTTATACTATTTCTTAAAAATTAAAATAAAATAATAATTTAAATACCCATCAAAAAATTTAGTTATGTGCAACAATAACATAAATTAAATGTATCATATGATTGCTTTACATTTATTTTTATCTGAGTGTATCAATTATAGTTTTTATAATATTAATAAATTGGGCTAGTAATTGTCTGAATATGGTAATAAATAGTAATGAGATAATAAAAGTAATTGTCTTACCTTAGTTTTAAGAATTTTTCACTCAAATTATTTGTATTCTGGCTGAATTTATACAAATAAATTCTAATTTCATTAATATTTAAAATAAAATATATTTAATTGATCTCACTACTATTTTTGCAGAAGTTAATACAAAACATATTTGTGTTAGTGTATTATGATGTCTAACTTTTTCCAAACTAATTTTTGTTATGTATATTAATGCTTGCTTTTTGTGCTCAGCTACCCCACCATATAAGACCAAATGCACCACGTAATTTACCAAGAGGACCCTTCCAGTATCAGGTAATTTTCGATGTAAATTACTGATTTGGTAAAAAAAAGTTATTTTTAATCTTAATATTTTCCTTCTATTTAGTAAAATCGTTTGACTTACATAAGTCCTTAGCTTAAACAATTCGATAAACCATTTATATTATGTATAATATATTATTTCATCATTTAATTTTTATTATTTTATGATAGAATATAGTTTTACTAAATATGTATTTAAAAGGTATTATAATTACATTCCATCAACTAAAATATCTAAATATATATTGGAAAAGAATAAATCCACTTTAATTGTCTCTATTGTGTTTAATTTGATTTTAAGTCTCAAATCTGAGTTTAGGGGCATAAGTATTTGGTGCTACCAACAGTACATTTTTTTGTTTTTGTTTGAACACAAATTAAATTAAATGTTTTTGAAACAAATAAGGTACTTAATGAATTTATGATAAAATCCAGATTTTGTATTTAATTTTATGTTTAATATTTTATTGTAATTAATGTTATTCCCTAGCTTTATAGCTATTAACGTTTAAAATAATTTTATTTAACATGCTTTATTAATAATTTAGTTGTATTATACTTGATAATGATACTGATAGTTTATTATACTAACATAAATTAAAAAAGGTATTATTTTTGTAGTTGTTTTGGACTAAATTTGTATTTATCTTGGTGTTGGAATTGAATAATATACATTTATTAATCCCTATTAAAAATTGATTATAATGTTAGTTGATAATAATAATCACAATTTAGTTCTATACAATTATTTTTTGATCAGAATTATGTTAAAGCAAACCATCAGTTGGAATTATTAACTTAAGAATTAGGATGACTCAACATTTGGTTGAATGTAAATAATATTAATTTTGAGACATTTTTATAGGTATATTTGCCTAGCAATGTGGCTTACCAAGGAACCAGTAACCACCCAGCTTATTATCCATTTGGTCCACAGCAGGTATTTATTTTCTAGTGTAAATCTTATAAAAATTAATTATTTGGCACATATTTTTTTTATTATTCATTAAAATCTGATAATATTATTAATAAATACAAACTATTTAGTTATTGTTGTATTTAATAAAATGTATTTATAATATTTAATATTGACAAATTTATGGATCACAAAAATCATATGATTTCTTTTGTTGATATTGATGATTCAATTATATTTTAATAAAATATTATATTATTTTCTTTTAGGCTTCACAGACAGCCGTAATAATGCCATATGTAAACTACCCTACCAATCAACAAGGTAGTTATAATCTAGTTATTCTATTTCCAATTACATAAATATTATTTTAATACTTATTATTTCTTTTAAAATATCTATTTAATTTTATTTATTTAATTGGTTCAGATAAAATTAATTTCTTACTTATTATAACTTTAATATTGTGGGAAGTATTTCTACAAAAATATAGTTTTATTCGTGAAAGTTATTATTGCATACATATTTTTTTATTAATCAAACATTAGCAGTCTGCTGTATAGTAGATTTCTAATGTACCTCTATACTCTGTTCAGCGAGAGAGCACACTAATTCTGCGTATCCCTCTGCGTCACCAGGCTATCGAAACCGGTTCCCCAATAGGAGGGTGTTGCGTGGGGGGACCAGTTTTCGTCGGTGCGCGGCGTGGTCTCTCACTGAACAGAGTATAGTCACTGTAATGGATGTATTGAATTTGAAGTTTTGCTTATAATAAAAACGATTCTGAGTGGAGACTGTCAACCTATATTCCCAAGCATATTTTATTTTATATTTATATTACTATTAGCAATGATTATGAATACTAGATCGCTCACTGCGGTACGAAATAATATACTCTAAATTTACTAGTGATCCTGGTGTTATTATCCAGAACTGACTGAGCGGCCAGTTTATAAGATATACAGCCCAGTCAGTTACGGATAAGTACATCAGGATACTTAGTATAGCATATTGTGTATCACAGAGAGCAGTCTATAGTATTCATAATCAATGCTATTAGTAATTAGAGACTGACATGCTGCCTCTATTTCTAAGGATATTTATTAATTAACCAATATATTCATGGCTCCACTCAGACTAAAATATAAATACAATCTTAAGTATAAAATTTTATAAATATTTTAATATTTTGTATTACTTTTTTATAGACATTATATTCCTTGCTTTTACTTATTGTAATTGTGATACTGTTAAATTTTGAATTTCTATAGTTTTATTTAGTGTCTCGACTTTCAGGTATGTTTTATTCTCAATCTACAAGACCAATACAGATGACTAATCTACCACAGGGGCCACAGAATCCTCCTGTAGCTAATATGAGTAATGCTCAAAATTCCCATGGACAATCTCTCATTGTGCAGTCTCAACCAATGGATATGGCCCCTAATACACAACCTTTGCAACAAGTATCACAGCAACCATCAACTACTCCAATGCAAATCACTGAAGCTTCTTCTCGACCTGCTAGGAAAAAAACTCTTATTAAAATAATAGATCCTAATACAGGCCGTGAAATTGACTTGAATAATTCATTACAAGGACCACCAGTAAGATAATTATTCATCTTAATTTTAATTTTAAATGTATAAATTGTTTACATTTTATTAAATGTTTATACCTGGTTTATTATTAGAGTGCTGATGAATTGGAAAAGATGAAAGTTCAAAGCCAATTCCAAAGTCAAGTACAAAGTGCTGTCAAAAAAGACGACACTAAATTATCTGATAATAATCCGGTAATCTTCTTTTTAATATATATTATCACGATAGGAGTTGCTTTAGTCTTGTTATGTTTTTTTACCTTTTGGTTCATGGTTTAATGTTTGGTTATGTGTCCCATGATTATTTATTATAATTTCCAGTTACATTTCATCTTGCCTTGTTGAATTTTTTATTGTATATTATAATTTATATGTTTTTCTAATTCAACAACACAATTATTGGCACAAATAAATTTAGATATTATATTTCATATTTACAAGCATTTTAAATATTTATTTCAGAACAATGAAGGAGGAGAAAAAGTTCGAAATGAATTCCAAACACAAGTAAAAAAATTGGCAAGTGAAAGTACTTTACCCCCAAAAGCTATAGAAGTTGACACTCAGGTTTCTGAAGAAGTTGTTAGTGAAGTTGAAGAAATAAGTGTTGATTCTACTAACATAGAAGAAGTGCCTGTTGCAATAAATGATCCAATTGATATTGATATTGGTGGGTTGACTATCAACACTGAAGATACCAGTGTAGATGTTAATGAGGTTGAGATAGAAACAACACCTACAAATATATTACCAAGTTCTACTGCACCTCCTGAAGTAGAGATACAAAATGCTGATATCACCAATATTTCAGAGGATCCTATTCCTTTAAAAAAGAATACAGATGAAGAATCTGTTAAATCAGGTAATGAATTAATATTTGTTCATTAAAACTTAACATCTCTATCTGACAAGGTTGGAAGGCCTAAGGAATGACAACTCATTTACTTTAAAACTTAAATAACTATAATTTTGAAACTAAGTTTGACCTCAAAATTCTTATTTAATCAACATTTCCCCTCAAAAAATGATGAAAAAAAGGGAGTGTTCCTGAGAAAAGAAAAGATAAGTTCCATGGAAACTAGCCTTTGATTGACATCCCTTATTCGTCTTTGCTCTCCAAGCTCAGGAGGTTATTCTTTTGTGTTATATCTATGGCTTCCAACTTATTTTAATCATTAAATATTTTTCACCTTTACCAATAATATTTATTGTTATTATTACATATTATGTCTTACTTATTTGGGTTAAAAATGTCGTGTTAACTTTTAAATAAAACACGCTAGCCAAATTTCTATAATATTAATAATAATGTTAATTCAAATAACTAAATAAAACGGGCCGAGGCTTAAAATTACACTATGGCTAATATATAGTAAAATAATCTATATACATAAAAATGGAGACAAAAATGTACAACAATTCATCAATTGAGAAAGGCTGGATTTATAATTAAGTTGGTTTTACATGTATTAACGTATCATTGTGAAAATTAAACGCGATGGATTTCTTTCGATTATTGGCTACATGCGTACATAATGATACTATTATCATCTTTAGAGTATTTATTTCTCAATTGGATAAACATTTGATGATGGATTGATTGCCAAAGTAATTTGTTGCTATAAATTGTGGGGGGATGGGATAAGTCAAAAGTTGAGAATACCGAGTGATTCTTTTATCAAACAACACTCAATATTTCAAATGTAAAATAGTTTCAAGTTGCTTTTATAAAACAATGTTTTTATTAAAAAATTATATTCTTAAATATAAATTTATTCTTAATATTTTTTATCCTTAAGGCGGGTTCACAACTGCCCGTGTCGTGTCGTGTAAAATCCTTTTTTCTGATTGGTTCACCAAAATGTGATTATTAAATATGATCGTGTCGACCAACACTATACCGCGATTACCGCGAAGTTGAATTAATTCAACTTTTGATCGTGCTGTTCACAATGTTCACGCCTTGGTAGATTTGTTTACTGTTATCTTATATATCTAATACCTATGGTATCTATTATATTTTGATTAGATACCAAGTTGGTATTGTCCTGATTCGGAATATCCCCGAAGAACGAATTTAATTCACAATTCACACGACACGACACGACACGGGTAGTTGTGAAAACCCGCCTTACAATTTTTTAAGATTTTTACTTTTTTCAATGACAACATATGGTTTTAATTTTATATTCCAAAGCTGAATATTTTTCTTAGTATTTTGATACATGAAAATCAAATTTAGGGCCAGTAGTTTATGAGTTATAAGTATTTAAAGTTTAGATGAGCGGAGTGTAGTGGTACAGTATTCCCCCACAAAATGTTTGTCCGCTTCTCCTCTTATCAAAACTTTGAAAATTTATAACTCATAAACTATTCACTCCAAATTTGATTTTTATGTATCGAAATACAAAGAAAAATATTCTGCTTTGGAATATAAAAATAAAACCCTGTTCTCATTAAAAAAAAGTAAAAAATTTAAAGGATAAAAAATATTTAAAAATATTGTTTTATAAGTGGACTTGAAAGTATGTAAAAAAATATTTTCAAAAAAATTTACACTTTTTGAAATAATGAGTGTTGTTTGATTAAAGAATCACCCGTTAAAGTGCACTGACATTTTTTTTTATAAATGATATGAAAATTGTTATTAATTGAAATAACAAGTGATCATGCCCCCCTGGGTGGCTTTGCTGAAGATTATTTTGAATTCGTCAAGTGTTCAAATTACTAATTTGAAACGATTTCAATTATTACTGCAATTTACTATCTTACGCTATCAATTATTCGTTATTTTTTGCAAGCTTATATTTTAAACCCTTTAATGAATTTATTCAGTACTTAGAAAGTTCCTTTAAAGAAAGGAATCAGTTTTTCTTGAAAAACCAAATTAATTAATTCTTGTTTTGACTTAAATGAAGGAATTTAGTTCCTTTCCTCGTTAAATTTAAAGTTGTTTTAATATTCTTTTTAGGTAGTAAATTATTTAATTTTGTATTTATTTTATTTTTAAAATGTATTTATTTCATATATAATAAGACCGAAAACACCTCTGTGACTGGCTTGACATTTGTAAACATTGTCAATATTGTCGTATGTAGGTTAAAACTATATAAAACTATACAAAACTCATTATATTGATTAAATTTCTAAAAAAATTTTGCTCTAAAAATAAATGGAAAAAGAACAAATAAAATCATTCATGTTCCTCTAAAAAAATAAACAAAATTCCAATATGTGTTCCTTCACAGCTCGCACAACTAGGGAACTTCCTTAAAATTGGTCAAAAGCTCAGCGATTAGATCCTTTGAACGTTTTTCTTACAAGCACTGCATTTATTAATATTGTTCTTTCAAAATTATCAATATTTCTTTCAGTTTTTTAATAATGTAACTTTCAAGGAATTAAAATTGAGCTCTTTTGAAATAGATTATGTTTTAATTTTTAATTATCAGTTGTATAGTGGTATCTAGTCAGACCTCAATGTGAGCTGGTAGTAGTTACATAATATTGATACGTCAAACAGTTACTAAATTGTTCTGTACTTATATTTATAATGTATAGTACTTTGTCTACGCTGAAGTGATCAGATATATTTATACATTCTTACAATGTTATTCGTAATTTATGTAAAAAATAAAAAAAATTCATAATACAATTTATTATTTAAAAGGCAGCCCCAAATCCAAGTTAACTGAGACTCCATTAAATTATGATTTAAAATATTATTTTATATTATCAGTAAACATTTTAGTCACATGATATTTTATTTTTTTTTAATAGTATTAGAAATCAATTTGGAAAAATATGGATTTATATATTTAATATCATAGTATACTATGTATATTACCAACTTTATTATTATTATTAAAAGATATACTTAATTACATTTATAGTTTAATCTGAATGTAGTTCATTTTTATATTAATTAAATTCCATACAATATATTTATTTTACAATGGCTACACTGATGTATCATACATTTTTTTTTTTTACGAAATGTAAGCAGTTGGTATTACTGACCGGTATCAACTGTTAGCGAATGCAGAGGTCGTTTGTTGCCTTTCAAAATGTTTTATTATTTTTCGTACCACTCAATGCGCACGTGTTTTTATTTTCTTAAAACTTCATTTTTATATAAAGGTTTATTTATATATTTCGGAATATTAATATCAATCAGAAGAATGTCATATTAGGAATTAATATGAAGGGTCCTATTAGTGAGTACTTTTCGATTTTTATTTAAAAAGCTTGATCCCAAAAGTCAAGTATATAATTAATATTATATGGATTTTTTAATAATTGTACATTTTTATTTTAAAATCTAAGTTATTACAAATCGTTGATATAATTATTATTCAAGTTCAAGTTAAATACTTGAATTTTTTTTTTTATAGTCTAGAAAATGTTATCTGAAAGTTGGAATTAAATTTTCAATATCCCATTGTTTTTAATTTTTTTCTCAATTTTCAGATTATACAGAACTTCTTTTTAAATTAACTTCCTTATTATTTACAGAATAAGTCATGAACTTGAACAATTTGTCATATATAATTGGAGATTCGTTAACTTGTTAGCCCTTGAATATATACATGATGGGATTTCTTAAATATTATTTTTATAAATATTTCTTTAATAATTCATATAAGTATATTTACTTATATGAATTATTAATTTAACCAATGTGCCAAATTTAAGCGTTTGCAGATTATTAAATCTACCTATGCCCTATGGATATTATATTATTTAGTATTAAGTTATGAAAAGAAAAAGTATTATATCTATTCAATTAATTGTCTGTAAAATAAAAATATTTTTGCTACGTTATTTTTTTACATCAAAAATCACATTAAAGACAATTTATGTATTGAATGATAAATTAATATTAATGGTTTAGCTGGACGAATTGAAATTTTTGTATGACAGTTACATATTATGGACGCTCACACTCAGTTTTTTTTTTCTTAACTTTTATTTAAAATTATCTGCATTTAGTAATTTAATTTACAAAAAGTATGAGTTATATAAAAATACAAGAAAGGATAATTCAAAGTAACCCAGCGGTTCTCAATTTTCCCTAAAATTAGTCCCATACCAGTCTTATATTTATTCAAATAAATAATATTGTATTATTTTGAAAGCTAATTTATGTGTAGGTATGGTATGTATTTGTGATCTCAAACTATATTTAATTTCAAATTTTTGATAATAAAATATTTGTAGAGGCTGACACATGATCCAGTCATATATAAATGTATATCTTGTCACCTATTTTTAGTATTTGCATCATTGGGCTATTTCAGACTATTCTGGCAGCCTGTATGGCTTGTGAGCAAAACATCTGCTATGATGTTATTTAAAATGTTATCATCATATTACTTTCTTGAAAATAAATTACTAACTTTATATAATTGATTTTTATAATATTTTATAGTTAAACCAAAAAAGACTAAAATCAAGAAGAAGAATAATCAGCAGAAGAATTTGGTTAAATTAGATGCCAATGAGGGAATAAAAGTAGATACTACAATTGAAACTACTACTATTGAGCCTGTTATTGAATCAAAAACTACCGTGAGTAAAAACTGATTTTGCTATAATACCTGCTTTACCGGTCTGTTATAACCCTATCATGGGTTGTTAAAACATAATCGCCTAGCCAAGTGAAAACCATAATATAGTAAAACAACATGATTGTTAAATACAGTATTTAGTCATCATACTTTTTATTGAATTAAAAATTTAATATAATATTTGATATTAAAAAAAAAATTATCATTTATTTATTGGAATTTTATGATCCACTATAACTGTTAAAATGTAATGTATAATATGTAAAATATATTTTTAATATATACTTTATATATTAACTGATATAACCGAGTATATGCCACCAATAAAAGTAATACATTTTTATAATTAAATATTTTAATTCAGTATAAAGTATAATAAGTAATTGTTTTCCGATTGGTGGAGAAATACTAACTTTAAGGCCTGTGGCTGATAGAATACAGTTAAGCATTCTTAATATACATTTTAATTAACCCTATACAAACTTAAAGTTTTTATAATTCTTACTCTGATATAATAAAGACAAAACATAACATATGTGATAGGATATTTTAAAACAACAAGAAAACAAAGAAAATGAGAATAATAATCATAACTCCTCTAAAAATGAAGAAGAAGAGAGTATTATTCCAAAACCGGAAGAGTTATTACAACAACCGGAAGAAACCCAAAACAATGGACTTCAACACAAAACCGTTGTTGAAGATGCAGCTCCAAAGTTGCCCAGTTATTTAGACAATTTACCCTATGCTGAAGGTTAGAATTTTTTGTTTTTTTTTTATTTTGTTATGTTTACACTAGTACTAAGGTTTTATTTGATATTTATATAGGACAATGGAGTATTAAAAACCCAACTGGAAAAAAGGTGTATTCTAAATTATTTTTAATGCAACTTGGTAGTGAAGCCGTCTGTCAAAAGAAACCTGATATATTAAGAAATTGGAGTAATTTAACAAAATTATCAAGTACTCCACAATTTAATTCATCAGGGGTAAGTTGATAAATTAATATTTATGCTTTAAATATTTAACTAATTTATTGTATTTTATAATTTGTTATAGGGGATGATGGTACCTAATTTGCCAAGGTCTCAAAGTGCTAGTGCAACTGGATTTATGCCTTCCTATTTTAAACCTGGTAACAGTCAACGTGGTAGTGGTATGCCTACTATGGTAAGCAAATAGTTTAATAGAATTAATAAATAGTTTAAAAAGCAATTTAAAAGTATTTTATGTATGATTATTAGCAACCAGGTGCCAAACGCAATAGTAGTCAAGGAAAAACAGCAAGTAAAACAGCAAAACCTAACACTATTCATATGTCTCTTTCTTTAAGAGAAGAAGTTAAATTAAATCAGACTGAAAATGCATGGGTTCCAACAGCTGCTAAAAAAGCTACCAAGTCTGAAGTTGTTAAAACCAAAAATGAAGAGGAACAAAAAAATGATGTAGGAATCATAATTAAATTTCACATTTTAATAAATTTACAAACAATGCATGTCTAATTAGGCTTTTTCAATGATATTGATATTGGAAAATTAGATATCGATATTCGTAATATATCGTGCAATATTGAATATATTGCAATCAAAATTATTTTTTAATTACTGGCCCCCTGGCATTGCGTAATCAGAGGTTACCTGAAACTGACCGACTTTAACACTAAAAACACTAATTTTTTCAATATCGCACAAAACAATATTGATATTTAAAAATAGATTGTTGAAGAAGCCTGTTAATTGAATTTTGGAATACAATTTATTGTGTAAATAGATTCTAAATTATGGTGTGATGTTGTCATTCTACTCTGCTACATAAAAACTGCTGATATTAGAGCCCCAGTGCGGATTTTTTTTTTTGTTATTATAGTTACAGCAGGGTTGGTAATATACGCGTTTAAACGTTTTATAAGTTACATGTATAATACCCCGCGTATAAAACCTATAAAACTATATAACGACTAAGAAATACTTATTTTTTTTAAATTTAGAATACAATTAAAAACAATACAAATTTCCTTTTTTGTAATTTTAAGTTATAACAAAAAAATATATATTTTTATTAATATAACAAATTATTTAACTACCACAAATGTCTTTATTATTAAATAATAATTATTAATATTAATGTAGTTTATTAAGACAGAATAAAGATGAACTAAATGGTACTTAATAATTAATATAAAAAAATTGTCACAAAATATGACAATTATTATTTATTATTATACATGATAAGAGCTGTTCTATCCAGCAAAAAAAAATACTTTTATAGGTACAGTATAAAACGTATAAAACTGAGTTGTTTTATATTGTACTGTATTATACGTTCCAATCCTGGTAGTTGGACCTACTAAGAAAAATGCCGCTGGGGCTGCTAAGATCAGCAACCAGTTTTTTTGTCCAAGACTGGTTTTTTATGTAAGCCCAAATCTTTTAACACATTTTATCTACAATGATTAATAATAGTAAAAAACAAATAATTTTATTTGATAACAATTTGTTTCTAACATTCATTAAGAGCATACAATTTCAATTTTATTGTTAATTTAATCTGTATTAATGATAATTTTACAGGAAGTCAACAAAAGCGTTCGATCAATTTTGAATAAAATAACTCCTGATAACATGCCTTCCTTAACTGAGCGATTTAAGGCATTGCCTATTGACACTATTGAACGTCTTGAGAAAACTATTGATTTAGTTTTTGAAAAGGTAATTAATATTAATTATATATAATATACTCCCATCTTATTGGGAGTGTTATACAATAATTGTTTTATAACTAAAAGCTGGATTTATATGCATTTTAAAAGTGTCAAATATGCAAGCAAAAATTGGCCAAGTATGCAATTAACTTATATCTATTACATAATACATGTTAAACTTTACAAAATGTGATTTTTACACCAGGATAGTAGGTTCTAGATAATCTTTCAGAAACAAAAAAAAAATTATTTAATTATTTAAAAAGTAATGCTTAAAAAAATTCTAAGTGCAATATTTTATAATCTTAATTTGTTATCTATAAATATTATAAATATTAAAAAAAGTTTCTGCCTCACATGTTGCGCACGTCTTTATAACATAGTATTCAGGAACGTGGGTGTATGTGATTTATTTTAATATCCTATGCATATAATATGTGCTCCAATCTCATACAGTGTTAAATGAAATTATTTTTCTAGGAGACTCAATTTTTTTCTCCATTAAAATTACTAAAATGTATTTATCTTAAATTAAAATAGCTAACTTAATAAAAACCCATTAGATATGCATGTTATATGCAATTATGAAGAAATATGCAATATACAATTTGGTGTTTCAATACCGTGAAATATGAACCGTGGCCATATTCAAGCCCCCCAGACATGCATACACTTAGTACAAACATGGAAATGCATATAATTCCGGGCTCTACTTATAACTAATAATATTATAATATTAGATATGATATATCCAATTGATGGATCCTATATTTTATTGTATAATGTAAACTTAATATTATAAATATTTTTAAACAACTCCAAAAACTGTTTTAAATGTTCATTCGTTGATTTTATTTTTGTAATCCTGATGTATGTTGGTGAATAGTTTTTTTAACTACTAAAATCTATTTTCTCTCAATTTCAGGCAATAGAAGAACAATCTTTTGCACCTCTTTATGCATCTTTATGTTCGGCTATGCAATCTGTACAAGTTAGTTCAAAAGATGGTAAAACAGCATCTTTTAAGAAGTTAATAATAAGTAAATGCCAAAGCTTATTCGAACTAGACAAGGCCCAAGAAATGGATTCTGCTAAGAAACTCACTGAAATCAATTCTTGCAAAGATCCAGTAATTTTGATGACTTACAATTGAGGTAATGGAATGTTTGTTAATTTGTTATGATTATAATTTTTAGGAAAAGAAGAAAGAACTTCAACTTGAGTTTGAAGAAAATGAAAGAAGATTACGCAAACGTTCTGTAGGAAATTGCCGGTAATTAATTTTAAACAGTAAATGAAGATCAAGATTCTATATTTTTTTATTTTTTTTAGATTTATTGGTGAATTATTTAAACAAAAAATACTTACCCCAAATATTATGTTGTATTGCATTGTGCATTTAGTCACTAAACATGTTGAAGAACCTCTCGAGTGTTTATGCAATTTATTAAAGACTGTTGGAAAAGAATTGGAACAAGTAAATTTGCACTTTGATATAAATAAATTATAGTTTTATCATGATATTATTTAATATGTCTTTTTTAATTTAATTTATTGGAAATAACCAGGTTTCATTAAAACGATTCTTACTACTAAGATTAACTAATAATATATATTTTATTGTTCCAGTCATACGATTTAAATGATACTTTTGATAAACTGAAGGCATTAACATCCAGAGACATGAAATCCAAGATTCCATCTAGAATAAAATTCATGATACAAGATGTCATTGATTTACGTAGGGATAAATGGATACCTAGGCGTACTGATAGTAAACCCAAAATGATAAATGAAATAGAAAACGATGTCAAAAATGAAGCAATTGAACAACAATCAATTACTCTGGCTTATAATAGACCTGAAAAACGAGATCATCATCGTGGCGATGACAAATTTAGGGGTGGTGAAAATAAAAGTCGCCGTAAGTATCTAAAACTTCTATAATCTAACTAAGCAGCGTTAAATTTTTAGTGTTTTTAAATGATTATTTTGTCTAATCTTCTCACTGAAAATATAAAATGTTGATAAATTACTCACTATGATAAAAACACATTTAAGTCATACAAGTTTTAATTTATCGTATTATCTTTAAATTTGTGAAATTACATTATTGCCTTATATAATAGTTAACATTAAAATGTTCTTTTAAGGTGGAAATGAAAATGAGTGGAATGTTGTTCAAAATAATACAAAGTATAAGCAACCAAATTACCAAATTGACCAATCCAAACTACAAGGTTTTAAGGTAATATAATATTATATTAATACATAGGGTACAATTTGACATCAATATTAAACACAATTAATTTCCTCAGGAAAACACATCTGTTACAACCTTGGGCCCACCTAAATGGTCATTTACCTCGGGTAAAAATATGACATTTACTAGCAGTAACCCATATGCAGTTCTTAATGATGATAAAAAGTCATCAAATTCTCCACAGATTATGTAAATATATTTTTATTTAGCTTATAATTTTTTTTTATTAATATCCTACATTTTTTTTAGGTCAAATAAGAACACATCGCGGAAGCCTGTTATATCAGAAAGCGAAGAAAGACAAAGAATGATGTCTGGTATGGCATTTAGTAAATTGACCTATTTTTAAAGCACCGTGTTTATTTATTTTATTTTATCAGGTGTAGCGAGTATGATGCCTCAATTTGCTCAATCCACGCCTTCAATAAATTCTTCTAGTTCATCACAGCCAAAAGAAGCTGTTGAAGAACCAGTGTCCGAATTGGACTCAGTAATGACTAATAAAATTAGCATGAAATGTAAAAACATCCTTCTTGAATATGAGCAAATGCAAAATTTAGATGTATGTATTTGATATAAAAATATTTATCATATATGTCTATTGTAATGTATAATTTGAATTTTGCCTTCTTATTATAGGATATAATTTATTCATTATCGGAAGATGAAACTTCGGTGATCCGCACAAGGCATGAAGAGTTTGTAACATCAATGTCACTTATAACTTTAGATAGTAGTCCAATTACCCGAACAACGGTAGCAGGAAAAATTTTTGCAGAACTTTTATCTAAGAAAATTCTTTCTATGGATGCCATAACTCGAGGGTAATTATTTATTCATGGTGTTTTCACATTTTCAACATTCTAATTCGTATAATTTTTATTTTTATTTTAAGAATTGATGCTGTTCTTAAAGAATGGAATGATTATTTGATGGATTACCCTCAATTTTTCTCCTATATTGCTGCCATTATTGGTAACTTTTTATTAATACAAGTACTTGAAGTATACAAACATACTTACTTTATATGTTTCTTTTTATAGCTCCATTATTATTATCACAGAATGCTTCCTTTGATTTTAATAATTTAAAAGATTCTTGTACATCAATACGACCTGACAATTCTAGTAAATTTTTCACAGAAGTATTAAATAAAATTCTTAGTTCCAAGGAAACGCAGAACATTAAAGAAGTAAGTGATAATATTTATTAAAGTTATTTGTTCTATTAGATTTTGAGTTGATTACAATTATATGATTTCTTTATAATTTTATATTGTGTGAGCTGTAAAAATGTTTCAATATTTATATTTATGGGTTGCTTTTTGGTAGCAAATCTTATTTAGTTTTTTTGTGGATGATGATATTTTAAATTTATCAGAAAAAGCTAAAAGATTGTACCTACTAATTATGTATCCCTGTTTAAAATAAAGATTCTGTTATTCATGAACTCATAGTTTGTGAGAAACATTTATCATATAATTTTCTTGATATGAATTCAAAATATTTTGAGTTTTTCTATCTATATAAATCAAAAATGTATGCATCATGTGTTATTTGTTTTTAAAAACCTTGACTTAGATCTAGTCTCCATAGGCTTCTTTTAGGATTCTCAACCTATTAATACATCCATAATTCATATTATACACAATTTTCTATGATTTAAAAAAAAAAAACTTACTGACAAAATCTACAGTTAAATAATGAATTACTATTTTAATAATATCGTATATTATAAACGCTATAAATGTTCCTGCTAATGCAATCGTTTTTTACTCATTATTTAATTTTGATGTGACTAACTACAGATTTTTGAATTTTTGTCAAGAGGGGGGGGAGGTAATCATCTACTTGTCTCCAATATCCATGCATATTTCTGAGACAAACCTAAACAAAAAATAAAGAACAATAACTGATTGCATTGGCTCTACCATAATATGTCTACTCATGTTTTTTAATGTATGGTAATATGAATTACAGTACACCTCTATCCAAGGCTGGGCATTAACGAGTTAAAAAGTCAAAGTTAAGTTTGGCTTTTCATTAACTTAACTGTTAACTTACTAAATTTTTTTTTTTAATTAACATGAAATTAACGAGTTAATTTTTCATTTCAAGAAGTAAGTTAAGTTAATTTATTTTGTTTTTAATTTTATCATATTTCACTACTTCAGTATATTTCGTTTTCATGTCAAAAAATATTTACCATAAATTGTTTAAAGTAAAAAGAGTATATAATTTGAATTTAACTAATATGGAAACACTGTATAAAATATAAACACTATAATCTATAATTTAGTTTTGGGTTGGAAAAAAATTAAGTACGTTAGCGTTGTATAAACAAATTAACTTTTTTTTAACTAAATAAAAGTTAAGAAAAAGTGTGTATAAACTTTTAATTTAACTGGGTTAACCTATAGTTAAATTAACTTTTAACTTTTAACTTTTTGTTTTTGGTGCATATTAACTTAACTGAGTTAAAAAAAATCATTAACTTGCCCAGCCTTGCCTTTATCAAAGACTTGTGTCATTCCATATATCATTGTATTATGTGATCAATTGATATTAAACTATATAATAATGTATTTTATTCCCAGAACCTATTTAAAAGGTCATTGTTGAAAAATTAATTTACAGAGACTTTTTCTTCACTGAATATCTATTGTACATTCTATAATATGACATAATACTATATAAGCTTAGACAGTCTAAAATCCTAATCTGCTTAGTATTTATAGATTTTTATATATAAGTATATGTTTTTGATGTTCTTATATTTGTCATATGTATTGGTTTCTATTAAATAACATAGAATATAGAGAACACCAATGCAATCATTTATTGCTAATAGCACATAGTGACAAATTACGAGTAGATACTTAATTCCCACATCCTGTCAATAATGTGCAACTTCTGAGTTAAATCTCATTAATATAGCAATAAATGATTGCATTGATTTACCTATTTGTAGTGGTATTTAATCAATGATATTTGGTAACTTATATTTGTTAGTTATTTAGGTAATTTATTCCATTATAACTTATAGGCTTATAAATGTTATTATGCCCAGTTTGCCTGATCTGTATTAAAACTATTTTTGTCATTTCAGCAACTAGGTGGTATTTTGTGGATTTACAACAAGTGGAGGACGTCAGAATATGTTCCTCTTGACGTATTTATGCCTAATAACCAAATAAATAAATATTTCAAAAATGATGTAAGTTTTTAAACTTTTTGTTAGTATTTTTTATTTAATTGTATTTAATGTTTAATTTTAGCGAATTGGAGTATTCCTTTTATCTATTGCCATGTACGATAAAATGAAGATGACTGATAGTAAACCTCTGTACGATGTATTGCACAGTTGGATAAGTGTGAGTAAAATAATTAACCAGCCTATTTAAATTATCGCATGTTTATAACAAACATTAATGTTGTTAATTCATCTTCTTTTCTTTTTTTTTAGACTAATATCAGTGCTGAAATAATTAAATGCCCTCAGTTTGTGCGAGCATTAACTATAGCCATTGTCATTGTATGCTCTAGTAAGTCACTTCTTATGCATGTATAGTAAAATAGTTACTCAATTATTAAATATTAATTTTTAACCTATAGAACCGAATCATTCATATGAAGATTTCTTTGATCATGTTCATGTGAAATTGTTGACCTGTTATATTCGGTCTGAACCGCTTCCGGAACCTGAAATCCAGGCAAGGGAAGTACAATGTCTATATGGCATTCAAATTATGTCTGCTGCGCTTGAACATCCTGGAGGTTAGTTACTAACTATTTAATTTTTAGATTTATTATTAATATCATTTTTTTTTCCCCCAAAAGGAATGGTATTAAGACTGTTCCATAAGCTCTATCAGGATAGTGTTATAAGTAAAGAATCGTTTGAATTATGGAAAAAAGAAGATGAATTCAAAGCTGGATTCGATGAAGACCTAGAAACAAAAACTATGGCTGTTGTAGTTTTAAATTCATTCTTCCTTTCACTTGCAGCAAATGATTCTGATGAGGAAGAAACAGCTGAGTAGTGTAACAGCACTAACTTATGGCTGCGTGTATTCAATATTCATCAATCGACACAAATTCTTCTATTTTTTTTATTTTATTGTAGATACCATGTTATAAAAAATTTATATAAATAAGAAAAAAATTCTAAATACTTAGCCATTTTTCATTTATTTCCTTTGGAATTCAATTATTTATTAATTTGCAAATATTTGTATACAGTGTTTTTTTGTTAAGGGTTTTATTTTAATTTATTTATCTTTTGTACATCTGGTTTTACTTTAAACTAAAGCTAGTCTCCTTAACAAAATTAAAATAAATGACCTAAAACGTTGCCCCCCCCCCTTCTCTTTTTGACAATGGGATTATGACAAATTAATTTTGTTAGTATATTTATATGAATTATAATATATAATTGATAATTGTGTGTTTATTAACTACATTAGTTTTTTAAACACGTTTCAGTAAAATGGAGACTATGCTATTTCAAAATTAAATTTCATTTATGAAATTGTAATGTGTCTTGATAAAACAAGTTATTATAAAAAATTCGAATTTACAAAATAATAATTGTTATGAAGATGATTCATTGGAGAAAATAACTATATTTTTCTATATACGTTGATACCATTGTCGGACTATTGTGTACAGTTATATATAAATTAATAATGTGTAAAGTTGCGGTTAATGTTATTTCTAAAATATTAAAAATAAAAATTGTAAAAAAAACTGGCTTCAAATATTTTATTTTTAAACATTCTCTTCTCAACATCTATTTATTCATCATCATATATTAAGGAAACTGTCCCCCCCAAGAAATTAGCGCAAAGACCATACCTTTGAATGGATCTTGCTATTTTGTTTTTAGTAGAAATTAATATTTATTTATTATTGGTTAAGAGCAGATCATGTACAAGCTTGCACCAAATCGAATTTTCTAACACTGCTTACCTAAGTGGCTGAGTTGCATTTACTGCAGCAAATAACACCCAAAAGGAGCTAAACAATCATATTTTTTTTAAGATTTGTTAAATACGGGAAAAAAAATGTGCTGGATACCTAGTCTGTTTATATTTTGAATTTAAATGTATACTTATTCCTACCCTACCATAAAATAATTAACAGTTATTAACATATTTGTTCTGTATAGCAACTGTTCTTTTTTATTTAATCATATAATAAATGGTTCATGAAAATAATTCTTTATAATAATTTAGAAAAAAATGATATTTAATTAAAATATTATATTAATAATATAATAATATAATAATATTTTATTAATATTTAATTTAATATTCAGAGTTAAACTGTATATTGTATAAAAATAATTTTGTATTGTCACATTTTATAATGCGAGTGTATTATAATATGAGATAATATTTTAACCATAACAAGTAAAAATCATGTTTTTATATACACGTAAAAGGTATAACAACATAAATATGTTAAGAACAAAATGCTTATTATTACACAATAAATAGTCGAAATAATGATAGATTATTAATTTCAGGCTTCAGTATTTTGTTTGATGGAAAAGTGAATCTATATATGGTGCATCGGGGCGGTCAAAATTTAAAATTCTAATTATTAGTTTTCAAAAGTGCCGGGAAAAAAAGAGAATTTGATTAATTTTTGATAAGAAAATCATTTTAGATTTATGAATGTATTGGTTTTACAATGATATCTATGTTTTATATTTTTATATATTTCACCTTTTAGGACGATAAAAATGCTAAGATTTTCTTCAACAGTGCCTACCTTTTCCAATAGGAAAGTGGATCTTTATATTATAAATTCTAGTTGGAAGTTGTTTGGGGGATCAAAAGTAAAAATGTCGCAGTAGTTTTCAAAAGCGCCGTGAAAAACAATATAAAAATAAAGCATAAACGGTCACTTATACGCAAAATCGAATTTGGTTTTTAGTGTAATTATAAAACAAATGACTGTAGATAGTAGATACATGCAATTTTCACTGAATGTTTATATTAGCAATAACTTAATAAGCAATAAAGCAATAACCATGCAATTTAACTTGTATTGAGCGGTTTACGGACATTTTTAGTTTCTAATTTTAGATTTTGAGTGGAACGATGAATGTATTGATTTTACAATGTTTTTTTTTTATTTTTGTCTGTTTGTAATCAGTAGTCGACGAAATAATACTTCGATTTTCAACTTCAGTATCTTGTTTAAAAGGAAAGTGAATTTAGTCGGTTCATTGATCATTCGGGTGGTCAACTACTCGACATTCCCAGTAGTTTTCAAGTGCCGGGAAAAACAAAAAAAATTAAGAAACTGGAATTTTTCCGCAAAAACTAGTTTTTGACAAAATCGATTTTGGTTTTGGTGTAACTAAAAAAATATGGTAGGTACATGACATTTTCACTGAATGTTAATATTAGCATTTAGCATTATCTATACACCTTAAAATTTTCAAAATTATTGAAAATGTATAACAAGGATCCATGCATGACAAAATAGATCTATTTTGTCATGGATCCATGTAAGTTGTTGTTAGTAGAAATTAAAAAAAAAAGGTTAAGTGTCTGAAATTCAAATTTTTGTCAAAATCATGAACATATGCAAATTATAGAGTTGAAAATTCATAGAAATTTTATACAAGGCTCTTCGTCACATTGTCACAACATCACTATATCAGTTTATAAATATTAAAAATAAATATCTAAATATTTGTTTTATAAGTATTTAAAGCAGGGACTGGAACCTTAAGGATTTTTTCAGTTCTGGTTCCGGTTCGGTTCTTAAAATAAATAAATGATTGGTTCCGGTTCCGATTCCGGTTCTTAAAATTACAAAATAAGGGTTCCGGTTCTTACCGGTTCTTAAATATGCATTTTTTCAAATATTACTTATTTCTTTTTAGGTAGATTTTTATTCAGAGTCATAACTTGGCCCAGTTTTATAAAAGATACGTTTAAATTGCATTTTAATAGAGATACAAAACACAAATACATACATTTAAAAAGTATTTAAAATACATTTCAAATAATTTTAAGAAAAAGTATTTAAGAACAAATGAGGAACAAATACAAGCACTTGGCATGAATTTAAATATAAATTAAAATATAATGTGTCAATGTGTGAGTGTGATAATGTAAGACAGAGTTATAAATAACTATATAAATATTATTATTCGTAGGTATTTTGTAAACATTCGTAGAAAAACTCCCTATCATAATATAATACCTAGACTGACAAACCGTCTCCGCTCAGAATCGTTTTTCTTATACAGTGATATTGTATCATTGAATTCAAATTTAATACTATACATTATACAGTGACCCACTTGTAACCTACTGTACAGCAGAGCGACATCCACTTACCCACCTTTTTTTTATCTCTTTTTGAGTCTTCTATGTGCTATACCTACCGGGAAGTGAGATGGAGGATAGTTTTTTTGATTAACGGGTTACTGTTTAAGTTAGTATGAAATTTAAAGTAATATAATTTGGTTAATTTATTGATTAAGGGTAGGAATTTTTCTTTTTTTGTGAAAATTATTGTTTGTGAAATACCAAGGAGAATGTACATTATTAGTTGTAAGCAGGTGGATTGAAACGCCTGAAGCGTTTTGGTATTGGATGGCTTTGCAGAACTTCATCTCTGAATACGGAATATCTAATGTCGAAACAAATTGAAATTCAACGCTCATAAAAATAGGAAAACATATGGAGAATCTTGCATTACTTTTCAAATTGTTAGTTATAAATTGAAATTTTTTTATGAATTTCTAACAGAAAATAATTTGCAAATTTTTGTGATTTTGACGAATTTTGTCAAAATTCTAACTTCATACAATCAGACGTTCTTAAAATACATATTGGGGATTTATGCTCAACTTTTTTTTAAATTTCTATTAAAAACAGTCAACAACTTACCGATAAGGAACAATTTATTACAATTTTATTTATTTTTTTTGACAGAGCGAAAAATTCTTGTTGGCAATAATTAAAAAAAAATGAATAAAAATAAAAATTTTTTTATGCTTAGAAATAGCTCAAAAATAATCAAAATTTATTGAAAATGTTATGGTGCATGTATAGAAAATTCTGAATCTGTTTTCCTTAATTTTTTTTACTTTTAACCACTCAAAGTACTATCTAGATTTACTTTCCTACCAGAAAAGATACTGAAGTAGAAAATTGAAGCATTTTTACTGCCCAAATGACAATGACAGCAGACAGACACAATTACACAAATAAAAAAAAACACACACATCAGTGCATTCATCCCTCCACTTAGATTTTAGAATCTAAAACGTGTACCTATTACAATTACTATTACCTATTACAATTTTTACAACTGTCTATAATTCTAAAATTGGGTAGGTATAATTAATACCTCCGAATTACAATTAAAATTTAAAATATATTATACATATGTATTTTTTTTCAATATTTATAAATAATTTTTAATAATATTGTTATAATTATTATGTATTGGCACTTGATAACTCAACAATTATAAGTAAACCAAGTATTAATAAAGCAAATTCTACACATAATACACGACATATTATTAACTTCAAGTGCGTCCGCTGGAAGGGGAGAGAGTAGATGCAGTTGCCCACCCTTGGCTTTTTCTGGGTTGATTATCATATATTATTATTGATGATTTTAATGTTCTAAAAAACTTAAAAAAAATGCCCTAACAATTCTAAATAGTGCACTAAATTATTTTTATTTTTAATATTAAAGATATAAATTCTAATATAAATTTTAAACTTTTAAATGATTGTAGAAAAGTTTTACAGACAGAACTTATTATTTAGACTTCTTATTTAGTCTGAATATTAACTATTTTTTTCTGTACTTATAGGTTTAGACTTTAGATCATATATATTTATTATAAAAATCATATAAAAACATGTGCAAATTTAAAAATAAATTATTAAATTTAAATTTATAAAAAATTCAGAAAGCTCTAAAAATCTTTAAATGCAAAAAATGACCTTAAATTTAAAATCGTCAACATTTCAATGTAGCGTATGTCATAAAACGAGTGTCTAGTGTCTACGAGGTGCTAGTGTATGTAGGTAGCGTGCGATATTTTATATTACAACGGTAATGATTGAGGTTGGGATTATAATGCACTTTACATTGTTTTCCAAATCAGTGCTAGTGTAGCGTGTATTACCATTGTAATATAAAATATCGCAAAATAAACTTTTTTTAAATTAAAAACAAAAACATTTTTTTTTTTTTTTTTACTAAGTGATTTTTATTACACTCGATTTAGAGTCAGAACTAAGAACGTTGCTTTTATAGATTATGAGATGTAGTGGTGGGACCAAGTGCAACGTACTACAGTGTCAGCCATGTTTTTACTTTTTTGATAAAAAAAATTATAATGTTCATTGATGGTATAGAGGTACCTACACATTTATGCAATAGCTCAGTGGCGCAGGAACTGTTTTTCATGAGGGGGGCAAAACTTAAAACACCAAACAACTATTATATATTTATTTGTGATTTATAACAGAAAACCTTTCTTAATACTTTTAATGTTGATATACAGTGGCGTAGCGAATCATGTTTTTCAGAAGCAATTGCTTCTGGTTTCTGGGGGGTGGTGGTGGGTCATAACCTCATAAAGCCCATACACACGGTCAGTCTTTGAACTTTATTTTGGGTGCTACCCCAACCCCCTATTTGAGAATCGTATACATCAGTTGGAGTTGGGTGGGGTAGGTCATAAATAATTTGTTTGCTTCCATATGATTTAAAGTTCACTACGCCACTGTTGATATACGTAATGTATTATAATATAAGAATTATATAAATGTATTGATATAATTATTGTATAATATATAAATATGGATACATTATACTAGCTGATCCCGTGCACTTCGTTACCCGTTAAATGTACAAACTGTATATGACTCAAACTTTGTTCAATGCGTTACCTATTAAATATTCGGTGTGTGATGTTCTAGATTTATCTTAACTTTTCTGTTGCCCAGGATAAAAATTCTGATTCACAGCAGTACATTATCAGGTAGGCAATCTACCTGCGGTAGATCGCGGACTCCGTGCTATTTGTACGTAAGTGTATAATTTAACTCTACGCAATATCAAAGTTATACCAAGTTTGTCGTTTTTACTTAATTCCAACTACGATGGATTAATATAATCAATTAATACAAAAACCTAACCTAACCGTACTAAAATCCAATGAGTAAAAAAAAACAAATTTAACACTTTTTAAATTAGCCTATCTTCTTCCCAGTGGTCTAATCTACCCAATTAAGAGGCCATAACTCCGGAATTACTTATAGCACAGCATACAGACTTAGATAATAGCCGATTCTCAGACATATAATTATTAAGGTGCGTCCCCACTGGCGGGCGGCTTTGCCGACCGGCTTCAATATTTTGGTGTGGACGCGAGGCCGCGCGGCTTTTGTAGCCGATCGGCCGAAGCCGCGGGTTCCCCATGGTTGTCGGTAAACATCAAAGAAAGC
>NC_042495.1:8375865-8377652 GCF_005508785.2 Acyrthosiphon pisum | reverse complement strand
CATGTAAGTTTCAATTTTTTTAGTTTTTTTTTCTATAAATATCAATAAAGTTTTATCTGTGGGCCAAAAAGTGTATAAATTTAATACAAAGCTCGTGATATATTGTTACAATATCAGTTGAAAAATATTAAAAATACATAGGCACAATTTTTTTTTATAATCATTTAAAGATCAAATTTTGACAAAATTTATTAAATTTTAATTTGAAAAATTATTTTGTAGTTAAAAATTTATAAAATGTTCAATTTTGTATCTAAGAATTTAAAATTTAAAACAAGATTCCACGTAAGTAATTAATTCTGTTACCAAAAAATCTAAAAAATACATTTACGCAGTTTATTTTTATAGTCATTTTAAGTACAAATTTGGACGAAATTACATATTAAAAACCTAGGATAACTATTTTAGTTATTTTGTTGTGATTGTATAATATTATTCGTGGGTACTTGAAACTTCTAAAGTATACTATTATATATCTATGATAGTACCTACCACGGTTTTTTGTTGATGTATAACGCGTTATAAGTACCTAATAAATATTATGATATGATTAATTTGGAATTTATTATAGGTACCTAATATAATATTATGTCTTATACCTAGACTAACATACCGTCTCCGCTCAGAATCGTTTTTCTTATACAATGATATTATATCATTGAATTCAAATTTAATACCATCCATTATACAGTGACCCACTTGTAACCTACTGTACAGCAGAGCGAAATCCACTTACCCACCTTTTTTAAATTAAAAACAAAAACATTTTTTTTTTTTTACTAAGTGATTTTTATTACACTCGATTTAGAGTCAGAACTAAGAACGTTGCTTTTATAGATTATGAGATGTAGTGGTGGGACCAAGTGCAACGTACTACAGTGTCAGCCATGTTTTTACTTTTTTGATAAAAAAAATTAAATGTTCATTGATGGTATAGAGGTACCTACACATTTATGCAATAGCTCAGTGGCGCAGGAACTGTTTTTCATGAGGGGGGCAAAACTTAAAACACCAAACAACTATTATATATTTATTTGTGATTTATAACAGAAAACCTTTCTTAATACTTTTAATGTTGATATACAGTGGCGTAGCGAATCATGTTTTTCAGAAGCAATTGCTTCTGGTTTCTGGGGGGTGGTGGTGGGTCATAACCTCATAAAGCCCATACACACGGTCAGTCTTTGAACTTTATTTTGGGTGCTACCCCAACCCCCTATTTGAGAATCGTATACATCAGTTGGAGTTGGGTGGGGTAGGTCATAAATAATTTGTTTGCTTCCATATGATTTAAAGTTCACTACGCCACTGTTGATATACGTAATGTATTATAATATAAGAATTATATAAATGTATTGATATAATTATTGTATAATATATAAATATGGATACATTATACTAGCTGATCCCGTGCACTTCGTTACCCGTTAAATGTACAAACTGTATATGACTCAACTTTGTTCAATGCGTTACCTATTAAATATTCGGTGTGTGATGTTCTAGATTTATCTTAACTTTTCTGTTGCCCAGGATAAAAATTCTGATTCACAGCAGTACATTATCAGGTAGGCAATCTACCTGCGGTAGATCGCGGACTCCGTGCTATTTGTACGTAAGTGTATAATTTAACTCTACGCAATATCAAAGTTATACCAAGTTTGTCGTTTTTACTTAATTCCAACTACGATGGATTATATAATCAATTAATACAAAACCTAACCTAACCGTACTAAATCCAATGAGTAAAAAAAACAATTTACACTTTTTAAATTAGCCTATCTTCTTCC
>NC_042495.1:8370124-8375156 GCF_005508785.2 Acyrthosiphon pisum | reverse complement strand
TAAATTTTTTTAAATGATACTGAAAATAATTGTACCCTATTTATATATGAATATTTATTTTTGGTAGGAAATTAAACAAAACGAGTTACTATTATTTATGATTTAATATCTATATCATACCTAAATGTTTTTCTCAATAATTAATTATGAAAGAATAATGGACATTTTGCGAAAGGTATAATATATATTATATTATAGTATATAATATTATTTAATGACTAATTAAAGTATTTTAGTTCTAAGAAAATCAATACTTAGACATAACTACAATATTGGCTATTGAGGCTTTGTGCCCAAGAGACTCGAATAAAATGTTATTTCTAACTTTTCGTAGAATTAATAATATTTAATTAAAATTATTATTAAGACCGTCCAATATTGAATTTTAATTTTAAATTTACAAATATAGTCATATTATTTTAAATATAAACAGGAAGTCGCCCATTACTACGTTAAATTACCTACTAGACTGTCTAGACTTAATTGCAACTCCCAACTTGCAAGGTGATCGTTATTCGTTAACTTAATTCACCGTTATAGATTTATACCTACCAAGTGTTAAGTTAAATTAATTTGCATTTAAATATCAAACATGGAGTGGAGTCAAGATAAAACTTTGCAACTTATCGAATCCTATCGTTTACATCCAGTGTTATGGAATTGTCAATTATCTGAGTATAAGCTACGAGAAAAACGACACGACGCGTGGAACGAGATCGCCAATTCGTTAAATGTAGAGAAGGACGAAGTTGAAAGAAAGATTAAAAACCTTACAAGCCATTTTGCTAGAGAGTCCAAGAGAGTGAGAGAAGAAAAAATTGCAAATACCAAATCTGGAAGTGGGGCTTCGACATATGAAGGAAAATGGTTTGCATTTAAGAGCATGGAATTCCTGTTAGATAGGAACAAACCGAGAACTACGGTGAATACAGAGGTATGTATTATTTTTATTTTACAAATAATTTTAGTGTATAATCATAATAATATTTAATTGTAACATAATATTATGTTTAGTAACATAAATTACAATATATATGCGTGTATAATATATTTATGAATATAAATATAAATTTAGTGTATAATAATATTTTAAAATATATAAATAAATAAAAAGATAAATACATTTTACAATTAATAAAGAAGTACATAATGTACCTACTGATATTTACAAAATCTTAATTTAATAGTAAACAATTTCGTCAAATAAAAATATAATCAAATATCATATTCAATAAATTGATAGACGATTTTTAAAATAATAGTTTATATTTTTTTGTAACAAAATTGAATAATCATAAAAATAATAAGTCATTTATGAATTTTCATATTGCCAGGATACGCGTCCTTCGTTTGTTAAAAAGTATTCCCTAAATTCATTTCTCACCTCTGTAGCATCCACCGAACTTTTTCGTGCCACTCTGGGAAAATTATTAAACGAAGTTTGCTCTAAATTATCTCTTCGCCAAGCTCCTGGTATAGTTAGTCTATAGTATCTGAACATTCTGAATCTAAAGTACCAGGAGGGCAGTATATTTTTTTCGAAGGACTATTTCTTAAGTAATTGTGTAAATAAATAGCTGCAAGAGTCACATTTGTTGCTTTTTCTGGGTCTAAAAGTAATGGCTTCCGGAAAACTCGAAAAACAGAGGATAATATTCCAAAGACATTTTCCGATGTTCTACGCGCCCTACTTAAACGGTAGTTAAAAATTCGATTGGCTGACCCTTTTTCTTGAATTCCTGGATATGGTTTTAAAATATTACGCAAAAGCGGAAACGCGTCGTCACCGACGAAAACATAAGGGGATTTTACTGTTCTACCTGGAAGAGAAATATCGGGAGGCAAATTAAGCATACTTAATTCCATGGATTTACAAAATGATGTATTATTAAAAACTCCTCCGTCAGATATTCTGCCCTGACATCCTACGTCAGCATAAATAAAGTTGTAATTTGCGTCAACTATAGCAAATAAAACAATGCTGAAAAATTGTTTATAGTTATAATAGTCAGTGCCACTCCACTCTGGTGCTTGAACAGCTATATGTTTTCCGTCCATCGCGCCAATGCAGTTCGGAAAATTCCATTTTGCTTCATAGTCTCTAGCGACCAGTCTCCACTCAGATTCATTTTTCGGCATCTGAAATAGAAATTATAAAAAATTAGGCAAGTCGGTCGAACCGTTCTCAAACAATGAGCTTAGATATATACCAACGAACAGCATTTAATTTTTATTTATAAAGAAATAATAATTATTAAATTATATATATTTTTTACGTAATATATAACAAAATAATAGGTATGAATACAATAAAATAATAAATATTTGTATTTGGTTGGGGGCAACTGGTACATGTCCGAAGTAACTACAATTAAAATGTTAACTTGTAGACATTTATGTCCAGCTTAAGTTTTTACTCATAATATATACATATACATTTTTTTATTTATGGCTTTAATACCTACTACTTACACATTTATTTTAATTTTATTTTATGACTATTTCTATTTCTTTTTCGTATCGTAATAAACTATTAGTTTTTAAATTCTGAGTGGAGCGATGAATGTATTTGTTTTACAATGATGTGTTTTTTTTATTTTTATTTTTTATTTTTGTGTCTATGTACACGATTAGTAGTCGAAATAATGCTTCAATTTTCAACTCAGTATCTTGTTCAACGGGAAAGTGAATCTAGTTGGTACTTTTGGGGGGTCAAAATTTAAGATTCCCAATAGTTTTCCAAAGCACCCGGAAAAACAAAATAAAATTAAGGAAAAACGGGAATTTTATGCAAAATTGGTTTTTTTATACCTAAGCATTTAAAGTTGGACATTTTGACAAAATTTTTCAAATTGAAAATTTAATAATTATTTTGTAGTTAAAAATGAATAAAATGTTCAACTTTTATAGCTAAAAATTGAAAATTTAAAACAAGGTTCCACGTAAATAGGTTATACGCATATAAATTACTTTATTCACAATAATAACAATATAAAATATCCAGACTGACAAACCGTCTCCGCTCAGAATCGTTTTCCTTATACAATGATATTATATCATTGAATTCAAATTTAATGCCATCCTTTATACAGTGACCCACTTGAAACCTACTGTAAAGCAGAGCGATATCCACTTACCCACCTTTTTTATATTTTAGTCGAACGAAAATAACGATACTGAAGAAATAATTGATGTTGGCACAGAGAGTGTGATTTCAAAAATTAATAATAGTTCCATAATTTCTGAAAATTTGTCAATGACAACTAGAGAACCTAGTAATAAAACTAGTGGTGGACAAAAACGATCTTCTGATGAAACTCAAATTCCGTCAAGAAAAAAAAACAAAGATGATTCAATGGTAAGAAATTAGTAAAATATCAACTAAATGTTATAAGAATTTTTTTTTGTTTTATACCTACTTGATGAGCTTAAAAATAATTATTTATTCTATAGGTAAATGAAGCTTACTCGATAATGAAAAAACTGTTCAACGAACGAAAAGATAGAAATGAGTACCACATTTTTGGAAAGCAAGTGGGGTGTAAAGTTAGTAAGCTTTCAACTAATTATGCAAAAATCACTGTACAACATCTTATTAATAACATTTTATGGGAAGCTGAACTTGGCAAGTATGACAATCCTCCTGTAAATCAGTTTAATCCTATTACAAATTCTAGTCCTCTTACTGTCAGTCCAGCTTTTAATAATTATAGTTATGGGTTAGCTACATCTACATCTACTCAACATCAGAGTTTTAATATTCAGCCATCAACAGAAAATAACAATTTTTCTACATCCTGGCCTTCATCCTCATCTTTAGAACTTGCTCCTCCTGATTCTCAACAAATAGATTATACTACAAATAATATGCCTCCACAGAGTTCAAAAGCAGGTGAAATGTATAGTAAAGACTATTATTGCTAAATTATTACTTTTATTTTTAATTTTTTTTCAAACTATTTTTTCTATTAACATAGAGGTCATATGTTTTAATATTATTTTTTACAGAGTACCTATAAAATACCAGATATTGTTTTATTCTGTACTACCTAATATGTATATAAATTATTAAATTTTAAGTAATTTTACCTAATCTTTTATTATTATTAATAAAGTAATTTGTTTTAATTGTTACAATACAAAGAGTATTTTCAAAATATAAGGTTATAAAAATTTAGTTATTCTTCTTAGTTGTGTAACAATTATGATGTTACATTAAAAACTGGTGTTAGTATTACATTTTGTTAATTATTATTTATTGTTATTACTTACCTGTACATATTCCTTTAGAACATCCACGATTGCTTTACATACTTCTGGTACTGTTTTTGAAATGGTTTGTTTTGAAATTTTAAATAAATATGACAGTGAATGGTAAGAGTCGCCTGTTGCCAAGAATCTCAAAGTTATAGCCAATCGATCTTGAGCAGGTATTGCTTTTCTAAAATTAGTGTCATTTTTCGTGATACTAGGAATTACCATGTTTAGTAATTCATTAAACTGAGAAGGTGACATCCTAAAAAAGTTTCTGAAACCTCCATTGCATCTATATTCTAGATTTAATATGTCAGTATCATCTGATATTAAATCGGATAAAAGATGATTTGTGGTATAGATTTCACGACTTTGAAGACTAGGTCGTACCCAGAATCTCCGCGGTTTCGATTTTTTTTTTAATTTTTTTATTCGCAATGACTATGAACGCCGCGGCAGCCAATAATGCGTCCTGGTCGCACGACATTTTATTGAAAACTAAATCAACTAAATACTAAATAAACTAATACTGATTTATATTGATTATATTTTGTTGCTGGTAGAAAGCCGATTTCAGTGGGGACGGGTAGGCCGAGCGGCTAAAGCCGAGCCGCCAGGCCACCCGGCTAAGCCGCGCGGCTTAGCCACATGCAGTGGAGACGCACCTTAATCCGGCCACTCGCCGTCGTCAACAGCCGCCGCGCCCCGCTTCACCTGCGTGTCATCTCGTTCACGCTGCCGCAGCTCAAGGTTTATAGATAATAAAGGTTGCCTCATA
>NC_042495.1:8368766-8370074 GCF_005508785.2 Acyrthosiphon pisum | reverse complement strand
TAAAAATAAAATACATACCTATTACATAAATATAGATTTTTTTAATTTTACATATACATCTTTTGTACATCTTTTAAAATATTTAAACAAAGACAAAATATATTAAACAAAAACCAGTTGCTTAATTATTTTTTACTTTAATAAGTATTTAATGATTTACAATTGAAATAAAATATAGTCTTACATTTTGATATAGGTTAAAGATATGAAGGAATACAAATTTGAACCAGCCGAAATAGTTTTGAATATTTGTATGATATATGTACATTTGGGAGGTACTAAAAATGGTGAAGCATTTTGTTTAGCTGTTTCCAAAGATGGACGATCCTACAATCCATTACTTTTCAAACAGGCTGAAGACGTCTTAGGTATTATAAAAGTTTAAAATATAATTAATATTTTCAGTCTTAAATCATTGTAATTTGAGAAATGGACCCTTAGAAAAATGTCATTCTTGCAAAAAAACTCATTTTTATTAAAAGTGATCAAATTGGGCCATAACTATTTTTCTATTACCATTATTTATCAGATCCCGTTCTAGCCTCCTCCTACATACAAGACCATCTCTTCTCCCTTGAATCGTGGTACAAAACATGGGGCGTAAAAATGAACGAAACCAAATCCATCCACGGTACTTTTGCACTTCGTCACGGTGTATGCCCAACACTTTACCTCAACAACCAACCACTTCCTCCTGTGCAGTGCATACGTTACCTTGGTATACTTATTGACCGCCGTCTCACCTGGAAACCTCACATAATTAGTAAAACCCGTACACTTAACGACCGCTTCCGACTCCTTCGTCCACTTCTAACATCAAAGCACATGAAACTCTCCAATAAGCTCCTGCTTTACAAACTCCTACTCAGACCCATCTGGACCTATGGGATTCAACTATGGGGCGCTGCCAAAATTTCCAACATCAACCGCATTCAAAGATTCCAATCCAAAACTCTACGTACCATTCTAAAAGCACCATTCTATGTCTCTAACCACACTCTCCACTCTGACCTAAAAATACCATCCGTCTCCGAACTAGCCAAAACTCACTACAAACGTTTCAATAGCCGCCTAGCCCACCATAAGAATCCGCTAATCTCCAATCTTTCATCTGCTTCTATCCCAGGTAGTCCAGTCAAAAGACTTAAAAGACAGTGGTGTCGTGACCTGCTAGCCTAATTTAGTCCTTCTTATGTCGTAGTACCTCCGCTGGGAGGCCTCTAAACTCAGTCTAATCTGTCATTATTTATTTTTATTTTTATTTAATTCATCAATTGTTCTTATTGTTCTATTTTAGTAACAGATTGA
>NC_042495.1:8365723-8366732 GCF_005508785.2 Acyrthosiphon pisum | reverse complement strand
GAAAAAATCGATTCAAGTAAAATATGTCTCAAAAAAATATAAAACAGCGTATAAAAAGTGTAAAATATGCCCTACAAACCAAAAAAACGTAAAATATGCATTTATATGCACAATAAAATTTCAAAACTAGCTTTGTGGAAGCATGAAAACGTATTTGTTTCGCACTCAGCTATTTTTGTGGCTGTGCAAAAAAAATATGCAAATGCTACAAGTTCTCTGCCCTACTAATAACTAATAGGCATTTTTTTTTTTAATGTTAAATGAAAACAAATAACATTCTGCACAGTTTTGTTTGACAGACACGTCATAACATAACTTTATAAAAGGTTCAACATTGTTCTTTATCTCATCGCCTGTTGTACACACCTATAGTCAGTGGTGTAGTGGAGGGTACACGGGGTGAACCGGCCTCCCAATTTTTTATTTATGCATGTACCCTTAACGAAAATCGTGGTACACAGGTTAGATGTAACCTCCACATTTTTTTTTACAATGATTAAGGCGTGAACCCCTGAACTTTTTAAGGACTACATCACTGCTTATAGTTTATGATATAGTTTTACAACAACTCATACACTTTTTAAATCTTAGAAGAATAATTAATAATATTAACATTTTTGTATAATATATTATTAAATAATATTATAAAATGGGAATTTTGTAAAATAAAAAGTTACCTACGAAATGTTGTTACAAATTGAATAATTAATATAAATTACAAACGAGAATACACTTGCATGCGTTTGTGTCTGGGCACGCAGTGTTCAAAAGGTTTGCCATCCCCGCATTAGATGATATTCTTACTTTTTAATTGTATAATAAATCAATTCCCTCTAATATTAAAATTAAATTAAATGGATTATTCAGTACGTACAATTTGTAACTATGTTATGCATTTATAAGATGGAGACAATGCATACGAATGTACCACCCTAATAAGATTCTCAATCTTTAATTACTTGATAATTAAATATGTAATTTGTCTTTACAAATATTTGTTGTTTATTGC